>NW_024351730.1:1301747-1379891 GCF_902729225.1 Pteropus medius | reverse complement strand
TGTTGGGTTTTTCTTGTCCCAGTCCAAGTCTGTGATACAGCCATTTGAGGAGGGGTGGGCTTCATTTAAAGCAATAGATGAAGCTGATTTTGTGTTTCACTACGTCTGGCCTATCCTGCTTTGTTGAGTGACCTTCCTTTCCTCCCGCCTCCTTCCCAATTCCTAGCTCCCTTTAGTTTATGGTTATCATAAAGTTAACTCTTTGTGGCCCTGTCAAGACTAGTTAGGAGATAAGGTACAAATTTAATGATTAAATTTTAAACTGTCTTATAGCATCTTCAGAGGGGAGACTCTACTTTTGGGCATTCTGAGAAAGAACCAGCTACAGGGGCTGCAGAAGACGGTATCTTGTATCTTGGTTTCCAGGGCCCATCCACATGACATTTTGGCAAGCCTTTCCCATGTCCCTGGCTCTCTTTTCAGACCTTGATCAGAAATGTAGCCCTTGGTCTCTGGACTAAATTATCATTGTCATTTTATGTTAGCACCATCACTGTATTGGGCAGATGTCCATTGGTCAGGTGCTGGCAGTAGGAAGAGTGATGGCTATGGGACTGTGCCCACACATGGTTGGCAAGATCATGAGCTTTTTTTTAATAAGCTACGATGATGGGGCAGAGAGCAAAGGAAACCAATCCCATTTCGTGTTTTTGTGCACTTCGTTTTCAAGATGCTCACAAAACTCAGCCTCATCATTAACCTCTAAGTGAGGCAGGTGAGGAAAAGCCAGAATTGTTATCTGCATTTAAATAATTGATAATAAACAGACCGTGAGTCTGGTGCTTCTGATCAGAACCAGGCTGCAGAGTTTATTAGGTTCCCGGTAGGAGTGCAGCAATAACTCTTAACATGAGATGAGAACTGCAGGAAGGGCAGAGAGGGCAGAAAGTCAAGCCATCATTGTCAAGAAGTAAGAAGCCTAGATCGGATTTAGAGGCCTTTGGGTGTGCAGTTACAGGAGACCTTCCCTTTCTACATAATCTTACTTCCCTAGTATGTGTATCTCACCCAGTCTTCTAAGCACTGAACAAATGCTACGACAGGCATTGCTTTCATCGTCAGGAAAAAAGTCCCAATGTATAATTTATTGGTATATAAAATTTACAGATTCATATGGACAAAGATAGGAAGAGAACATGGAAAAAATGAATAGTATGGAATTATGAGTAAAGTTTTTCTTTATTGTTTATTACTGATTTGATAGTGTTTACAAATAGAGTGAACCATTCTGTCTTTTGCCTCTTGTGGAAGTCTTGCAAAATTTTGTCTGCTAGGTAATAACTGAGATTTTTCAAGTGTAACTCTACTGGAAAGTATGCTTCAAAAATGCTTGGAGTGGGAGGAGAGTGGTTTTGTTTTTTCTTTTCAAAGGTGACTGAAAAAATGTTGTTTTGGAACTGAGCTACAAGTATGCTCCTAGGAGGATGGGGCTGGGGAGAACTCGCAAAGCTCCGGAGAGTGAGGGGAAATGTCCTTGCTGAAGAAGGAAGGCCTGGCATTTCCGAGTATATGGGCTGTAGCATTTACAAAACTGCTGCCCAGTGAATCAGAGCTTAGTTTCTGTACAGTCTAAAAGTAACTGAGTGTCTACTATATTCAAAGCACAGTGCTGTTCCCATGGGCCATTGTCTGTTTGTGAGGTTTTCACTGTCCTTATCAAAATGGTAATGATGACGATGTGAATATTTAATAAATATGTTCAAATTAAGAGATGTATCCTTTTCTCTTGAGATTATACTTCTGATTTGGGGGTAAGATTTTTTTTTTTATGAATTGATGGGAATATTTTTACTTGGCAGCTTAATGGTCCATGAAATTGGTAAGTCTGGGAATCCTGGCCCGAAATGTAGAAAACCTTGCCCTTAGGGTCAAGTTGAATAGTAGTGGCCAGGCCAGACTGGAGTTTGTGGGTAGTCTGATGGAGCTTCTGGGCCTTTCAGGAATGTAGAGTTGCTAATATAGACCCAAAGTCCTAGAAACTGAGAATAAGCTAATTTTGAAAGTGCTTTGGGAACCAGCGACAATTTTTGAATTATAGCTGAAGAGTGACAAGGAAAGCACCGAGATGAAACATGAGGGTCTGGAAGAGCAAAAAGGACAAGTGACTGAAACATGAATTTTAGCAGGCCTCAAATATGGATCTTGATATTTGTTTCTTTGCATGCAGGCCTCTCTGTCAAAACAACATGCTTTAGCAATTGAAGGTTGGTGATTTTAGGAGATGCAGATAGAATCAAAGCCATAGAACCAAGAGTTGTGTGATAACCAGCTCGGTTTGGGACATGCGCAGTGTCATATCATCCAGGGTGAGCCTTGATGAATCTCTAGAGGAAGCTTAAGAATAATTTGTTCATGGAATAGCAAAACTCAAATTATTTCTGAGTTTTAAATAGTAGCTTGAGAAAATAACGTATTACAGATAATGCTTAAAAAATCTGTGCTTAGCGATATCTGAATATCACTAGTCATCATAATAATATATTATTAATATTGTGGAGCTCTTATTTTATACTAAGAGCTTTATAGCTGTCACCCTATTTAATTCTTATAAAATACTATGGTGCTGTTCCCATTTTAGAGATAAGGAAATTGAGGTCATTTTTATTAAAGGCTACACAGTAAACAGTGATGCTTGCCTTGGAACTGTAGTCAATACAGAGGAGTCCATGGGTTGCTGAGGGACTGACAGGATGAAGCAGGAACATTTATTAAGGGCTACTGTGTGTCTGGCGCTATACAGGAAACATTCCCTTTAGTTTTTTGGGCTACCTCCTTACTTCCCCTTTTAAGGTGAGAAAACCTTAGTTTGGAAAAGTTAAAAGGCTTGCACAGGCCTAAACAAAGCCTATGTTATTTCTGCCGTGAAACCTTCCTAAATTCTGCATTTTTGGGAAAAGGTGAAAATTTCACCTTTCATCCATTTTCAAAATGGATATTAACCTAAATTGGCATAGTTAATGGTGTAACTATTTCCTCCAAATTATGGCCTCAGTGTGCATTTCTTTCATCTGAACACAACTTGAGTAGTAGGAAAATCCAAATGTAATTGCTAAATATGTCTCTAGGGTTGCTAGGTTGAATCTCTCTGGGAAGATTCCAGTCTAGAATGTTTCTGTTGTAAATAAAATGTACCAGAATCTGATTAGTTGTCACATGCCAATCATGAGGCAGTGTTGAGATGACAGAGGCTTCTGATGACTGAGAAAAGGCGAGGTGATAATTTCAGGGCTTCTCCAGCAGCCTCAGGGCTGACTTGAGACTTCTGGCTGCTAGAGTGGTGGGTCTGGATGATGGGCCTTTCCTTGCGAGCATCCAGCATGCTCCTGGGTGCTGGCTCTGTTCTTACCTTCTGATCTTCATTTGGTTTCCCAAGCAGACTTTTTCTCAAGGCAAGAGAGTCAGTGGGCTTGCCACACTGAGTGTCTCATTTTGCCAGGCAGTGCTATTTCTTGGTGGAAGTGAATAAATTAGTATTTCCTTAGCATGAGTTAGGTTTCTTGAGTTGATTCATTCCTGAGTGAATACAACTGAATTTCTGAACATAACAGGCATTGTATGGACTCACAGTGAGCTGTAGATATTTCAGGAAGCACTGACTCAACTTCATATTCTTCTGATGATCTGACCAGAACCTCTATCTTCCCCAAGAACCAAGTTTTACCTACTTATGCCTTTTCCAGGCCCCTATTGAATACAGAGGTGCATTCATTTGGTTACACCCAGAAACCTCAACTTCATTTATTCATGCTTTTGTTCAGCAAATGTCTGTTGAGCACATACTTTGTGCTAGCCGCTCTGTTAAGTTCAGGAAGACAGAGAAGAATGTACCAGATCACTGGTGACAAGGTGCTGCAGTAGAGACACGTATGTGAGGTTCTGAGGGAGTGGAGAGAAGGAGGGCTGTTCTCACTGCACTGGAGTAGGGGTGCCTTACTCCTAGTTTAAAACCCTGCCACAGAAAACTCTTCAGCTATCGCTTTTTCCATTTTTCCTTCCCTCGGTAGAACTGTTGTAGCCTACTCTACTCAACACCTAGAATTTGCTCCTCTTTCTATACGGGACCTAGAGCTTTAGCCTTTCAGATCTCTATAGCAGTGGTCAGTTTTGCTCTTCAGGGAACATTTGGCAATATCTGGAGACATTTTTGATTGTGCTCCACCTGTATAGCACCATGACTGTGGGACTAATACTACTGGCATTTAGTGAATGAGGCCAAGGATTAAACATTCTATGAACCATCCTACTAAACATTCTACAGCACATGCAGAAGACAGTCCTATGTGGAGGTGGTAGGGATTTGGTGGTTAAGAGCCATACTCTTAAGTCAATAGGAATACTAATGGTGCCTATGAGAATTTTATGAGTTAGTATATGATATGTGAACTATACTTGGCATGAGTTAAGATCTTAGCAATTATTATTATTTTTAGTTTTAAAGAAAAACTTAAAATTTTGACTAAAGAGCTTGAGCTTCGAGAATCCAGGGCAGCTGAATTTGTGGTACCAACTCACAGTTAACTTTGGTGTAAAAATTGGCCACAGTTTTTGTTTCTTTGGTTCCTTTTTGTCCATAGGTTTTATTTTCCACTATTTTCATCTCTGCATTCTAGGACTTTTGATAGCTTTGCCTTTCATCCTTTTTTTTTTTTTGCCCCATAGACCGAAATGTATGCCCTTAATAAACCTCCCCCTAGAGGGCTAAGAAATATATTAATGATTTTCCTTAGCTCTATCTATTTTGGGAATGGTGAGAAAACAGGAAGCGGGTCAGGGAAGATGTCGCATTACTTCCTGATTGTCACAGCTCTCTTCTCTAAAATTCAGTGCAGGATTGAAAGGCAGGTGGTAGGGTGTGCTTAGAGACTCTTCCTTCTACGCCCACCAGCTCCACCCCCAGGTTAGGTGCCTGCTGCTTCCAAAATACTCTGTAATTGGGTCACAATATTATCTGCCTGCTTGAAATCATTTCTAAAAATCAAAGCAAAGACGTAGACTATGTCAGTGGGATTTGAAATGTCTCCATCTTTTATTTCTAGGCTTTGCAGAGTTGTCCTGAAAACAAAAGAAAGCAAATTTATCTCAGTTAGGCGGCAGTCTCTCTGTGGCCTAGAACTGTATCTTGTTTTCACTACAAAAGTGCTCAAACCATGTTTTCTTCTGATTTTCCACAGGAATATGAGCTCAAGGATTCCACTAAACAGATCAGATTTACTGTTGAATTTTTATAACATAATTGACTTATAAAGATTTTATTCAGTGGTTTGAATGGTATTAACAGACTAGAGAAAAGTTAAGAAGTTCATTTGTTAGAAGCATTCTTATTCCTTCCCCACGACACAGTCATCTCTGCCCTGAATGAGAGCAGTGGCCTCTCAGTGGCCTCCTGGCTTGTCCAAGCCCATCCATTCAGTTTGGCTTCCCAGGCTGGGGTTGGGCATTGTTCCAAATGTGGAAACTGACCAGCATGGAAACTGATCAGGATGGCCACTGCCTCTGCCTGCTGGAAGCTGTCAGTCTGTAGGAAAAGACTGATAGCTAAAGAACTAACTACAATAAGATGTGATGTGTGCTACCAGAAGGAGAAGTACTCAGTGCTTCTCGGACCAGCACCTGCCATGGTTCAGTGTTGGGGTGGGGAGAAGTGGGTCAGGTACAGCTTCCCAGGGGAAGGGATGGCCAATCTATTCTGCAGCGTACCTTGTACGTCCATCTCTGAGGCTGCATAAGGCACCCCTGACTCAGCTCCCTCTTGGAGCCCTGATGTTCTGATAGCGTGCCTCCACTTTCCTTCCCACCGCTATCTCCTATACCTACCTTCTCCATGGCCTCTCTCTGTTCTCTACACAGCCTCCAAGGTGATCTGAAATCTGCAGTTCTGGGTATATCCATACCAACCCTTCATAGGCTCCTTACTTACTGTCCTCAGGATGAAGTCCCAGCTCCTTGACGCCACACCTGACATGCTTCATGATGTGCTGCGCTCTTCATCTCATGCTCAGAGCTTGAGTCACACTGTTTTCACAGCATGCCAGTTTTTCTCTGGCCTTCCAGCTTTTATTCTCTGTTCTTATTGCCTGCAGCCATCCTTTACTGTCTCTTCTTTACCTGCTTGACTTTTGTTCCTCCTTCAGGAAGCAGCTTAATCATCATCCACCTCAGTGTGTGTCAGAATGATCCGAGGGCTTGCTGAAACACACTGTTGGCTCCACCTCCAGAGTTTCTGATTCTGTAGGTCTACGGTGCGGTGTGATGAAAGTCTGCCTATCTAATAATTTCCCAGGTGATTCTGCTGATCTGGGGACCACGCTTGGAAGAGCACCAGGGCACATCATCATAGGGCGACTGGTTCTCCCTGCTCCCACTGTGAGCTCCTCACACCCACTTACATCACACTTTTGTTGTCACACTGGATTGCAACCCTTTACTTTCCTGGCTTCTCTTCTAGTCTGTTAGCCCCTGGAGGGATGGCACTGTTGCTTTTCTACCTCTGTGCTCCCAGTGCTTAGGAAGTCCTGAGTACTTAATAAACATTTATCAAAGAATAAATACATGAATGAAAAAGAATTTTGTCATCGGAGGCTTTAATAAACATTTTTAGCAGCTTGTTTTTCTGCGTTTCTCTCCAGTTATGATGGTATAGTCTTATTTTATAGACTATTTTAATGAACAGGATTTTAATGAAGTCAGTATGAGTTTGGTTAATATAAGACCCAGTTAACTTTGTGATTTTGTGTCCACATTCTAGAAAGATATAGGGGATAAGCTCACTTTAAGCCCATTATTGTTTCTGGAATGACTCAAAAATACTTAGGTTTGTGTGTGTGTGTGTGTGTGTGGTAGCTCAGTCTGAAAATATGTATCCACAGGAAATGCAGATGTCATTTAATTTAGCAACCATAGGATAACATGGCCTCTTTATTTGAAATAATAAATCATATCGAACTGAAATTAAATGTAAAGTGATGTTCAAGTAATCATTTCTTTAGGCCAGAGGGAGGGATGGCTAGAGTACTTCATTCACTTTTTTATTCTGCATATGTTTATTGAGCACATACTACTATGTGCCAGTAGACCCTATGGATATGGCAACAAGTAAAACACTCTGTTTTTGTGGGAGGTGCTTCTATTTCTAAAAAATAGGAATATTTTCTATCTGAAGAAAATAGAGATGGGTGAAGTGGGCTCCTTTAAATCAAATGATCTGAGTAGGTAACTTAATTAAGCTGTGTCCTGAGTGACAGTAAGCGATGGCCATGTCAAGATCATGACATTGAGAGAAGCAATTTCAGGCCAAGAGAATGGTGCAGAGAGCCTCATTTTAAAACATCTCCTTAGGGAGCCCTACTACTTCTGTAGTTCTGAACACTGGATTGGTGTCATCTTACTGTTGTGCCTACTTCTCCAGGCCTCAGCTCTATCTTTATTTCTATGGCCTTTTTAAAGCAGTGCTGCCCAACGTGTATTCATTGAAACACAAGTGATTGGAAATATATAGTGAATAAAGGTTTCTGCCATCAAGTTCATCTCCTTTTCCCATTATCATATTCAAGAAGTCCTCCTGAAAAGAAATTGTTAACTTTATTTAATCCAACGTTTGCCTATGGGCTCATTTTGCATAACCTCCCCTGAACTAGAGTTTCTTGGTGTGCACATTGGACAACAGCTCTAAAGGTACAGCTTTGCACACACCTAACAGAATGATTCACTTTGATGGAGACCTATCTCTGCCCTCCACCTTCCACTCGCCCTTCAGTGACTTTCTGGTCATTATAGAGGACTGCAGGGTCTTTGGTAGAGACAGGATTTCACATGTTTTCCTCATTAATTGTGCCCAGTTGGTCATTTCCACTGACTCAAGTCCAAAGGTGAATGGCATTTAGAATACAGGAGATCATTGCTCATTTGCTGAATTCAGGAAAGACCTGGTTATAATGTCACATGGGATTCAAGCTGCTCTGTATGTGCTTTTGCCTCAATTAATTTAACAGAGAATTTTTTTTTTACTTGAATTGTTCAAATTAGACTTTATCCTACCTTCTTTTGGATATTTAGACCTCACCTTGGATGCCAGCTGACTCTAAATAGAAATAGAGAGAGAGGACTGACCTGTTGGAGTTGCTAAGGGTGAGCATTAGGTATGAGAAATATAAACTTGAGGTCAGACTTGGTTAACATTATACTGGATTTTCACTGACATTTTGGAATCTTAATCCCAACTTAAAAATACTGACTTTTAGATTTACTTTTGGTTAAGGTATGTTTAGTTTTGGTCCTTCTTGAAGTCAGAGCAGATGGACTGGGTCTGTCTTTTTGAAGAGTTTTATTCTGATAATCTTTATGGTTCTAGTTTGGCACAGCAAACTGGGAAAGGGACAAGATGGGACAAGCACACCTGAAAATTTTCATTTGAGGGACAGCCCAGTATGAGTCTTTTTGAATAGAATATTTATGTAGGTGTAATAAGTGAGAATAAAAGAGCATTTGGGTCAGTTTTCAGGGATGGGAGGATGCCCCTAGCCTGTGCTGCTGATTTTTTATGCTTCGGGTTATTTCCAGAAAGATGCAGGGGGACTCAGAAGACTTAAAGAAGCTGCAGCTATAAATGCAACAGTCCAAAAGCAGTCTACCCAGGGAAGGAACCAGGCCTGAAGTGCTAGGGAGAATTCAGGCTTGATGTCCCTTCCAGTTTTGGGAACTTAGACTTTAAATTTGGAATGATTGGTCCTTTTGGCTCCCTCTTTTTGTGCACTCTGTTTTCATGGCATTTGTGCTCTCCCTAAATGAGACAGGAAGTTTGGTGTGAACGTTGGATATGTTGGATACCATTACTGTGGACAGGATCTCTGTGATTCAGTCATCTTATATCCTACTATTGGGGAGAAAACTTCCATATTTAAATTAAATGTATTCCAATGATTTGAACAGAAAATGTATGAGCATTGGTGCAACAAAGTAACACTCACTGCTGTTATTCATGAGACTTAGCAACTGGGTCAGCGTCATTTTCTAAAAATGTCTTTTTTCCAGGACTTGAGGTTATTTCTACTAAAATAAATAAAGGAAGTCTTGCATTCCATCAACTTATATATAATTGTCTCCTAATCAAAGTCATCTGTTGGCTTGAATTTTATTTCAGCTTAAATTATTTTCTTTTACTGGTACTAGATCCTGCTGTTATATGTTATTTCTACAAGCCGCAAATGGAAATAAGAAACAAAAATAAGATGTGGGGTTTTACTGAATTTTATCCCGCGCCCCCCTGCCCCCGCCTTTAGTTCTGAGAACATGCGGATTGCAAAAAAAACCAATTAAAAAACAAAACAAAACTGGGGAATATGTTGATTTGTGGCATTATTATATCCTGTAAAGAAAACAAGATTTTCATTAGATGCTGTTATGCTATTTTCCACTGAGAGATATGCTAGTAGTATAGATGGGTACATTTGGGGTTTATATACATTTTTACTTAGCATTTACATGATTATTTATGAAGGTGTTGTCTTCTTTCTGTGTAACTATTAAACAATATGATACTCTCTTGCTGAGAACAGTTTCCTTATATCAGAGTGAAACTTTGGGCAATTTTAACTGATTTCTATCATAAGAGAACTTGGTGGTTTCAAGTTTTCATGAAACCGCATTTATTTTTCCTTAATGTTGACCTTGAAAGTTAATTTTTGAAATGCTTAGAGATACATCATTTTGATAAATGGTTAAGTTAAAGAAGGAAGATATGCAGTGTGATATAATTATAAAAATTTCATTTGCATAAAGCAAAAGATTATGAAAGAATGAGTAGAAATGAAAATGGAGTGGTTCCATGGTGTGATTATGGATGATTTTATTGACTTTCTCTCTCTTCTTTCACCTTAACCATCCTTAGTGTTTTTATATACTTTTAGTATTGAGTAAATGGGGAAAAGTAATTCTCAAGTGTTCATTTTTATTTCTTCTAGAGGATGTGCATTTCAGGGCATTTCTTCAACGAGACTAACTTGAAACAAAAGAGAACTGGCATATGCTTAGAGAAATAAGCCAGTCACAAAAGGACAAATACTGTGTAAATGTACTTATGGTACTTGGAATAGTCAAATTCATAGAGACAGAAAGTAGGATGATGGTTGCCAGGGGTGGGACCTGGGGCTAATGGGAGATATTGTTTAAGGGGTTCAAAGTGTGTCTTTTGGGGAAGATGAGAAAGTTATAAAGATGAAGAGTGGTGATGGTTGCCCAACAATATGAACGTACGTAATGCCACAGAGCTATACACTTAAAATGGTTAAAGTGGTAAATTTTGTTATATATATTTTACCACAATAAAGTTTAAAAAAGAGAAAGCGATCTAGTCTTGTGTCCTTATCCAGCCCAGGGACTGTGACCCAAGGAGTCTTGCCTTATTGTCCGTTTAGAACCTAAAGAGGAATTTGCATTTGACTGTAGCTGCTCTGGGAGTGTGTCTTAACCTCGGTGCAGTCTCTGATGGATGGGGAGGGCACAGACCCCAAGAGCCGAGAAGGGTCTATGTGCCACTCACGTGAACCTGATACTGAGTTCCTGTCTTTTCAAAAGCTTGCTTCTATGTGAAACTAACAATAATCCAGACAACTTTAAAATTGCGAATTGGGTATGCTCTATGTGGGGCATCTTTTTGGCTATGTCTGTTACTGATTTCTGCTTTCGTTATGAAATAATTTGGTAAAAATTAATCTTCATTGGAATGGCCTCAGAAATTGGCACCTTTCCTATTTATTCTGTTGACTGTACACTCAAAGTCAAGCAACGAGGTAGCCTAGCCTTTTTTTTTTTTTTTGCCTTGTCCATGTTCTAAATAGAACATAGATTTTAGATCTAGACAGAGCTGCATTTCAGTCTGGGCCCTGCCATGGGAAAGGTGGTGCCTTTCCTGAGCCACAGTTCCTCCATCTGTAAAATATCTAGAATGATACTTACCTGGTTGGGAGGGTTTACTGTGATAACATGTGAAAATGCATGCTATAAAGTGATCAAGATATTTACTTTCTTGATTTCCAGTTGTTGAAATGGTCGGTAGGCTGCCAGCCATTCTAGATTAACTCCATGTTTGTTATTGTGCTAAAGAAGATGATCGTTTTCAATAATTTACATACTATTTAGGATTAAAATATTTTAAAAGATAATTCTTTTAGGAAAGGCTGATGGGGAGACATTCATAGCTGGTGGTAAGTTTTTAAAGCTTTATATTCAGCTATGGGGTCTTGGCTTTTTATTGTTACCTCCTCTCCCCTTTTATTATCTTCAAGAATATGGAAAACAGTTCCTCAGTGTGTTTGATGACTCAGATTATAGTTTGATAGGCTTGGAAGACCGATACATTGAGATTTGATCCTGGGTCAGTTTGTCAGCATGGTGACTCTGAACAAGTTCCCTTTTTTTCCTCACCTGTAAGAGGATCCTATAGAAATTATAAGGGTTAATATTTATTGAGCTCTTACTGTGTGACAATAGTCATTGTGATGATTGTGTTACATAGAGGATATCATTTGACACCACACCTCTATGAGGTAGCCGCTGTAATTATCCTCAAATATAAGTGCAGAAGCTGAGGCTCACCAAGTTTGTCCAAGGGCACACAGCTAGGACAGGTAATAGGACTGGTCTGAATATAGATTATGAGGACTGAACATTGAGGAAGGCAGTCAATAAATGTGAAAGCAGACTTCTTCATACGCTCTTAAATTAATATTTCCCTAAGACAGAAGAGCTACTAGATTGCAAAATCGGGAATTCCTCAGGAAGGTAGCGAGGGTCTAAGGACCAACCAGTGTGAGAAAGCTCATGTCAGAAGCATAAACTGTGTTTGGTTGTAATTGTAGCTGTTTTGCATCTTTTTCTAATTGCTTTTTTTAAACAAAGAAAATTTCTATACTCTGCAGGGTGATGATATACTTTTAAAGGATGTGACTGGGTTTGTGATGTTTTTCTTTAGGAAAACATCAGTTATTTCTCTAATCATTGAGCATTCTGTCCTGAGAATATGCTTTGTATAATTACAGAGGATAAGCTCCAGCCACCAAGGGTGAGCAATTGGTGGTCTCGAAATGTTCTGTAAATATATTAGCCTGAAAATTGCAGTTTAATGTGGTGTACTACAAAAACAATTTTACTCGCTAAATTATTCCATGTTAATAACGATCTTTTTCTAGAGGAAGGCTACTTTATTATCATTTTTTAAAATATAGGTCATTTATTTCTTTCAAAGTAATTGAACTGTCCTTTGGAATAACCTGTTAGTACTTCCATTTCTGTTTGAGGCAGGCTAAGTGATGGAATACAAGAAAGCAGATCAAATTTTAGGTCAAGAGTTTGATTTTAGGAAATACCATTTTTCCTACAATGTCTGCTTTGAGTAGCTTTTGCCTATAGTGCATCTTGATCTAAATGCTATATTTTAGTATTTAAAATGAGTTAAGTCAACTTATGTGGTCCTTTTTGCTGTCAATGTGATACTAACAAAATGTATTTATTTAGTTATCAGTGATGTCATCCAAGAAAACCATTTCAAAGAACAATTTCTAAGTGATAAGTTGGTTAACAATTATTCAGGTCAGAGAATTCCCCCAAGTCTAGTTAAGGGCTAGATTCTAAATTAGCTTGTTTTGGAAATTTCTAGCATACAGAGAAAATCAGGCTGCCAGTGTGTGGTGGATGTATTTCTCATGATTAACAGATGAATAAAGCATGATTGATGTAGCATGAATGTGTAAGTTTGACTCTAGACTCTGAAAGAATAGGGAAGCTGTCAATGAGAGAAGTTTGAAACACACCCATCTACTTGAATAATTGTATACTTTGTTTACATTTTTCCTTGAAGGCTAATTTTTGTTAATCAAAATTCAGAGGTTGCATATAATCTTAAACCATTAGCTGTAGATCCCAAAGAATCATTAGTTTTCAAAAGATTTGAGTACTTCTATTAAGAATTTTAAAAATAAATTAAAATAGCAAATTTATAGATCACTATTATAGAATATTGTTTGATTATTGTTCATTGGTCAAAATTCAAAGATATTGCCTTAACTGAAAGAAATGAGGCTGTATAATAAATTAAGAGAGTGGAAGGTAAGTAAATTATTATAAGTATTTTTCTTTAAATTTTTCTGATATATTAACTGGTTTCCATTCTAGGGAAATACTTCTTTTTTAATGATAAAGAAAGTTTCTCATTTTCTTAAAGTATGTTTACATTTTGGTTGTATTCTCTTTACCTTGTATGTAAAAAATCCTTAAATCTCAAACTTTAATCTTTCCCTTATTTGGTAGAGTGATTTGAGAATTGGCAGACCTTGCATCAGTCATCAGGGTAACTAGCAGTCATTTCCCTATATCTTTGGAGTCACTTCTATATAGGCTATCTGTTACAGGTTGAATTGTGTCATCTCTAAAAAGATACCTTGATGTTCTAACCCCAGGTTCCTGTGAATGTGACTTAATTTGGAAAAGGTTCTTTGACGATGTCATTAAGTTAAGATGAGGTCGGACTAGAGTAGTGTGGGCCCTTAATCCATTATGACTGGTGTCTTTATAAGAACTGAAATTTGGACACAGACACAGAGAGAGAATGTCATGTGAAGACAGATACACAGACACAGAAGGGAGATGGCCATGTGAAGATGGAAACAGAGATTGGAGTTTGCTGCTATAAACCAAGGAATGCCTGGGGCTGCCAGGAACTGGAAAAGTCTGGGAAGGACCCTCCCCTAGTGTCTTTGGAGAGAGGATGGCCATGCCAACACCTCGATATCAGAATTTTAGCCTCTAGAACTGTGAGAGAATAAATTTTTGTTGTGTTAAGCCACTTGATTTGTATTTGTTATAGCAGCCAAGGTAACTATAGGACTTGAGTCAGACTACCCAAGTTTGAATTCTGGATTCATATTCTAATGTTGTGATCTTGGGCAAGTTATGAACATCATGGTGCCATAGTTTCCTCATCTGTAAAACAGGGCTAAAAAGAATACCTTCCTCATACAGTTGTTTTGAAGATAAAATAATATATATATAATATTTTGAACAGTGCCTGGTGCTGTTATATGTAAAAAAAAAAAATCCCACCCCAATCATTTCAAAGCTAATTAGAAATGAGTTGATCATTTGTCAAATATCCATTGAGCTTCCTTTTTAATGACAGCCCTATGAGTGTCCAGGTGAACCAAGCAGACAGGATCCCACCCTCATTGACCATTTCTACTATTGATGTGAGGAGGAGAGGAAAGTGGTTCCATGTGGCATCTTTATGGGCCAGAACTGAGTGTAACCTTTCCTCTGGACCTTGGAGAGTCTAGTACAGAACCTGTGTCTTGCGAAGGCTGTGAGCGTGGAGCCGGACTGCCTGTAGTCAAACTCTGGTTCTTATGAGCTCTGACCTTGGGCAATAATAGAATTCTTAACTTTCTCAGCCTCCACATGTGCAAAATGGAGATAGTAATAAAGTTTGTTATATTATTAAATGAACCCCAAAAGATCTCAGATTTGTAAATTAATTCATTCTTTTGATACTTATTAAGCATGGAGAATTCAGGTATGAATGAAATGCAGCTCCTTTCCACATAGAACTCATAGTCAAGTTGAGGGGAGATGTACTTATTTGTTAGTGAAATAACATATGAACAGAGACAATGGCGGTAGTAGAAAGAGCATGATTAATTTTCCAGGAAATGTCAGGGATGGTTTCTCGAAGATGAGTTTTAGAGATTAAATAGGGGTTTTCCAGACAGCAAAGGACAGAGAGAGCATTAGGGGAAGTAGGAGCAGTGTATCAAAAGGCAGGGAATCTTAACACCACGGCAAGTACCAGACACCCAGTGGTCACCCACAGTGGCACAAGCGTATAGGTCCTGGAATCAGGATTCAAATTCTGCCACTTACTGCTGTGTGACCTTAAGCTTTTTTGATTTTTCTGTGCTGCTGTATTTTTATTTTTTAAATAGTGATAAGAGACTTTGGGAGGATTAAATGAGTATATTAATTTGAAGTGCTTAGATCAGTGCTTGGCCAAAGTAAGTGTTCAAAAAGTATTGGCTTTAATTAATGTCATTGCTCTTGTATTTGCTATTAGAAGACAATTAAGAAGGCTCACTTAATTTTCTTAGCTGAGTGCAGTTATTTCTATGGACTTGCATAAATGCTGCACCCTTGAGTCCATATATTCTCTTGAAAACAACTTTCACCATTTAAACATTGTGATTAGGAGGTAAAAAAATGCAACACACATTGTTTAAATAGAGGGAAAAAATGATTAAAATAGGCCAGACATTGGCACAAAGCTATGTGCAGATTGCCGATTACGCAAAATAAAAAAAATAAACATAATGTTGAGCCAACATGGTCTTGTTTTAAAATCTGGTGGACCACCTGTATCTTTCAGTGATCAGTTTAAAAATGATTTTAGTTTGTCGTTAATTGTTTCCAAATTACCTGGTGCCATCAGATTATGTTCTAAACCAATGTAGGTTTTAAAAAAGCCACCACTGGAACGCAGTCTGCATGTGGTGCCGCCTCAGTTGGTGTGTGTTCAGAGGTGAAAGGAGATGCGTGGCTTCAGGATTTCTCTGGCTCAGAGTTGTAGATGGCAAATGCTTGATTTCAGCCATGGTCCCACTTGCTTTTACTTTTATTTTTTGAAGGAGGATCATTTCTAGTTGTGGTTTTCATTGGTTATAATGGGCTCGTTATGACAAGACTCAGGCAAAAAAATAAATAGAAAGTGAACATCACTCAAAATTTCAACATTTGGATATAATAATTGTTAACACTTGAGTTAGAGCCTTTTAAGCCTCCTCTCACTTGAAAAAAAATTAGGCTTTCTTGATTTCAGGGACAGCTAAGACGAACGTTGGACACGGGACAGGCTAATGAGTGAGATTTTGGGGGGAGATTCTTAATTAGAAATCATTCTGGAAAATTCAGGACAGAAACAAAATAATAGTAATCATGGAATTGTTTTGCATTAAATTTAAAATGTTGATGCTAATAAGTGGCTAAGCAGAGGTTATATCTATTTCTTAGTCCAGCGTATTTATTGAGTGTCATATAGGTGCTAGTGAACACAGCAGTGAACACAGCAGACAAAAATCCAAGCTTTTGTGGGACTTACACCCATGGTCAGGATTTTGCACAGTAACTAAATAAAAGAAATAACATTACGAGGAATAAGTGCTGTACAGAAAAAACGAACCAGACTCCGGCGGTGGAGAAGAGGGGAAAGAGGAGCTTGGAAGGAAGGGATTCAATTTAAAAGGGGGGAGGAGTCAGAGAAGAGTCTACAGAAAAGGTGGTGTTTGTCTCAAGACTTGAAAGCAGTGAGAGAGGCTGGCCAGTGCTGGGCCCATTTGGGGAAGGAGCGTTCCAGGAGCAGGAAGATCTCAGCATAGTTAGAATGGGGTGAATGAAGGGAAAAGGCATAATTGGAATCAGATAGATAGAAAGGTGAGCATGAAGATTGTGAAATATCCTGCAGGGCTGGTTAGGCCATTGAGAGGACTTTGACTTTCACACCAGTTAAGATGTGAAGATGAAAGTGTTCCCAGCCAAGGGGAACTATCTGACTTACATTTTACAATGGTCATCTGATGACTATGGTGAGGATAGATTTTAGGAGTGCTGGGTTGATGCAGGAAGATCAGTCAAATACTGATAATTTGGTAATCTGGTTTGAGAGATGATGGCATGTTGGACAAAGGTGTAGCAGTGGAAATGGTGAGAACTTGTCTGGATTCTTGGTGTGATTTCAAAGTGGAACCAACAGGATTTATTGATGGGTTTAATGTGGAGTGTGATAGAAAGTTAGGAATCAGATGATTCTGAGGAAAATAGTCTGAGCTGAAAGTGTGAGGCTGCTTTGAATTGAGATGGAGAAGACTGTGATTCTGTGAAACAGATTTTGGTGAGCAAGTGTCATGGACTGAATATTCGTGTTCCTCCCCAAATTCATATATTGAAATGCTACTCCCCAATGTGATGGTATTAGGAAGAGGGGCCTTTGGGAGGTAATTAGGATGCATGAGAGCATGAGGGTATAGCCCTCTGAATGAGATAAGTGCCCTTATGAATCCTGAGAGAGCTTGCTAGCTCTCTCTGTTCTCCACTGTGTGAAGATACAATAGGAAATTGGCAGTCTGCAACCTGGGAGAGGGTTCTCACCAGACACTGAATCAGCTGGTCCCTTGATCTTGTATTCTCAGCCTCCAGAACTTTAAGAAATAAATTTTTGTTCTTTTTAAGCTACCAGTCTCTGGTATTTTGTTATAGCAGCCTGAATGGACAAAGACAGGGCAGATCAGGAGTCCAGCTTCCTATATGTTTGGAAATATAAAAGTCATTCAGGACGGGAGTGAAGCTAGAGAAAACTTGCAATAGCTAAGCCTCACACTGACAGATTAGGTTGGAGAGATGAAGAAGAACAAAGGAGACCAAGAAAGAGTGGCCACTGAGGTGGGAATGTGATATCTGTGTCTTAGAATCCAAGTGAAGATGCATTTCAAGGGAAAGAAGTGGTCAGCTGGGTCAAATCTAAAAATGAATCACATCTCTGTGTAAAACTGTAGTAATTATTGTAAATGTATGCATGTTCTTTAGGTTCTATCTTATTCTTGAGATATAGAGAATTGCATTAAGTATAAATGCCCCATTCTCTCGTCCTACTCCCTGTAGATAGCATTGTTACTAGTTGATAGGCTGGGTAGCCTTCCAGATGTGTGTGTGAGAGACTATTCCTGAATTGATATCTGTGTATCCATATCTATCTATAGGTTTTTGTCTCAACAAAATATTTCAATATGCAAGTATCCCAGTAAGTAGAGGCTGATGCATTAGATACTGATGTGTCCACTATCCATATTAAAGAAATGTGACCACTCTTCTGAATGTCTTAAAGTTTATCTTTACTTTCTTATTGCAGTCCTACTATTTTTATTTGTGTCCTACTATTTTATTTTTATACATACACATACATCTCGCTTGTGTGCACACATGCGTGTGTTCTCTCTCTCCTTACTCAGACTCTTCCACTCTGCCCAAGGCTGTGCTATATTTTTCCAACAGCTGCTATAAGAGTAGCAGCAGTGGTCTTGTACCCAGCTGGGTCCTGGGAGAGCCACAGAAGTAATGATGCAGAAAATGGCAGCCCGCGTAAGGAATGTGTTAAGCTTGCTGATGAAAGTAGCCTTGGGGATTCTCAGGTTTCCGTTTGGAGAGCTCAGGAATGCCAGTGTGAGGATCATAGTCTAGGGGAAAGTCTGAGGCTTTGGTGTCCTTCAGTCCTTGCTTCAAATCCTAGCTCTTTCCCTAAGTGTGATCATGGACAAGTCACACCTTAGTTTTTTTCATCCACAGACTGGAGGCACCAATTCCACCTTAAAATGTAAGGATTGTAGGAGATAACATATATAGGGAAAGTGCTAAGAGGGCTTATCACATAGTAGGTACCAGTTTCATTCATTCTTTTCCCTAGGTCTTTATCTTTTTCCTATTTTACTGTTAAGGTAATTGGTGGATGAAAAAGGTTTGAAATATATTATTTAATATACTCTGGTTATCTAGAAAGGAATAATGAGATTAAAGAATCTGAGTGCAAAGTAGCTGACCTGAGACTAGAGCTCTACTAGTTTTTTTTTTTTTAGTCCAATTTCTTAGCCAGTAAGCTTTTACGTTTAACTGTGAACAGGTTCATTGTCAAGCTCACACTGTCAGAGGTTTAGTAGCAAATAATCTAGCCTCTAATTCTACTGCTGTGCCCAACTATGCTATTTTTCTGCCTTAGAAGAGAATAACAGTTCAGAGGATCTATCTCAGCATCAGATGGTGTGCTCTCAGTTGTCAAAAACATCGTTTGACTGGGTGCCATCACCTATGGTTTGTGAAAACATGTCCTTAATCATGGTGAAATGAAGGGGTTGAAAATGAACAAGGGGGAAAAAAAGACTTCATTTATTTTGTCATTGCTAACAAATGTTTAGTATTGGCCAAATATTCAGTATGATGCCTTGACTACTGCACTGGGAATGTGACTGAGTCAGCACCACCCAACAGACCAGAGGCACAATCAAATGGCACTCCCAATGATTGCTCTCAGATTGGCCACCCTGTATTGATGAGGGGCTTGCATCTTCTTTTATTCTTGGGTTTTCTAGGGAAGGTTGGGGAAAAAATAAAAATAAATGAATGCATAGAAATAAACTGAAAAGAATTTAAAAGCTGTTGACATTGTCAATGAATCCCATGTTAGGCAGAGGAATTAAATAGGTTGTTACTGATCGTTCATAACCGTAATTTGATCATGTTAAGCACACAGGCATTAATAAGAGAGAGAGGAGGCTGTTTATAGGCTAAAGTAGAGGAGGAAAATATATGTGGTATATGTTTTCTATCCCCCAGTATCTTCTGAGATCTCTTGGAGAAGAATCTTACTTTTGGGGGTCTACTATTGGCTCGATTGCCTTTTCTTACTGAGGAGATAAAGCTTAGCTAAGTGCAGGAATGAAACAATATTTTTATGGCCAGGTATGTAAGACTACTGTGAAGTTGTCTGTGATGCGTCATCTGTACAACAAAACATTGGAAACCAAAATACACTCAGTAACCTAATCTGACTGTACAAAGGAGGACTTGTGTCCCTTTTCCCATGACTGATACTTGCTCTTCTTTTCTCACTTTTGATGAGATGATCACAGACCAAACTTTAAGAAATAGTCTACGTAGGAAATTGTTTTGATATGGGTCGTTTTAGAAAGCAAATATATTGTAAGGAAATTCGACTAAGCAGTATGTGAAGCTGTAGAACATTTTTATTTCTTCAAGGATGCTGGATTTTTGTCAAATATTTTTTCTTCATCCATCAATATAATCATGTGATTTTTTTCTTTCATTTTGTTTATGTAGTATATCATGGTAATTGATTTGTGGATATTGAACCAACCTTGCATCCGAGGAATAAATCCCACTTGATCATGGTGTATGATCTTTTTGATGTATTGCTGAATTCAGCTTGCTAATAATTTGTTGAGTAGTTTTAAAATCTATGTTTATCAGGGATATTGGCCTATAATTTTCTTTTTTTGTAATATCTTTGTCAGGTTTTGGAATCTAGATAATGGTGGCCTTGTAAAATGAGCTCAGGAGCCTTCCTCCCTCTTCAGTTTTTTGGAATAGTTTGAGAAAGATAAGTGTTAATTCTTCTTTGAATTTTTGGTAAAATTCACCTGTGAAGCCATTCGGTCCAGGATTTTTGTTTGTCGAGAGCTTTTTGATTACTGACTCAATTTTGTTTGTAGTAATCAGTCTGTCCAGATTTTCTATTTCTTCTTGATTCAGTCTTGGAAGAAAGCCATGAAATTTTAAGGGCATTTTATTGAGGGTGTGTTGGCTTGTTCAAACAAAGCACAATAAACATTTATTGCACATCAGCCCTGTGCTACAGTAGTGTATGAGGTGCTTGGGAGACAAAAGTGCATGAGTCCTGGGAGTATCTTTCAGGGGCTGACAGATGATAAGTGTTACCCCATAGAGACCTGTTCTGCTAACACACAAATGGGATCAATAAATTTTGTTTGGGGGTTTTAAAGAAAATGAAAGAGAGCGATGACATACTATGTCAGGGCCATGGTTCTACATCTAAAGATTTTGAGCCATGTCCAGAACACTTAATGACTTCTTCAGGAAAGCTACATGTTACAAAAATTACATACAAATGTACATAAACATACATTCACTTGTACTGTAGACTTCAGTTTGTTGAGATGCTTTTATTGCTTGATTTTTGAAGTGAAGCTGTTTTGTTATCAGGTAGCAGTGTTCAGTGAGCTGTTTTGGGGAAGGGATTTGCTATTACTATAACGTAGGGTTAAGAGCATTTTATTTACACATTAAATTTATTTATTTATTTATCTATCTATTTATTTATTTACTCTGTGTCAAGACATGCTATTTACTCATTACATTTTTAAAATTAAGGTATTGCTTCTATACAATGAAGGCACAAATTTTAAATGTACAGCTTGGTGAGTTTTTCTGTTTGCATGTGCCTATGTAGCAGTTGGCCAGAACTTTTCCATCTGTTCTACAGCTTTCCTCCTGTCTCCTTCCGGACAGAACCCCTCCCATTATACCTCAGTCACTGTAGATGAATTTTCCTTGTTTGAATTTCATGTAAATGGAGTGGATATGTCATATAATATATGCTCTTTTATGTTGTGTGTGGAGGGAGTTCTGAACAGGCCTCCCCAAGATGTGCTACTTGCCATGTGAATTATTTTGAGCTGAAGGCACTCTAGATCTTGCAGGCTCATGAAACACTTTTACTTCCTTCTTAAAGAATTTAAGTTAGGTGCCTTGTCCATAATAAATGTTATCACCAGAAATAACTCTGTATGACCTATCTATACATGGAACAGGGCAAACTTCTAATTACTTAACATCTGCCTTTCTTATTGCCCTGTGAATGACTTCCTCTGAATCCCTGAGGTGCCTTACCCCATCCTTAGCTCAGAATGTTGTATTTGCCTCAATTTCCCTTTCTCTGAACCTCTCATGTATGTGGGGTCTCTGACTCTATTCATATCTATGTATGTAATTAAATTTGGTTATTTCCTCTTGTTAATCTGTCTCATGTAGTTAGACTAGCTGAAAGAACCTAGAAGAGTGGAGGAAAGTTTCTTCTTCCCCCAGAGCTGTCTTCTGCGTAACTGTCCGCATTGTTGTGAGTAGGAGTAGTTCACACTGTGTGTTGTAGTCCGTCAAATGAATATACTTCAGCTTATCCACATTGCTGTTGATCGATATTTGGTTTCCCAGTTTTGGGCTATTGATGATAACAGTGCTGTGAACATTCTTGTATACTTACCACACATTTCTGTTAGATGTATTCTTAGGCGAGGAATTGCTGGGTTGTAAGGCAAACATGTTGTTTAGCTTTAATAAAATTGTTAAAAGTGGTTGTTTGCATTTACATTCCCACCAGCTATGTAAGATGGAACCACTTTTTAACCCTGTTAGGACTTCCTGTGTTTCCCCCAACCTGCTAATTAGTTATTCTGTCTCTAGATTTTCTTTTCTACAAGTCAATTTCCAAATGTTCTTCTAGAATATAAAGATACATACATAAAAGCACCTATCACAACTTGTAGGCACTTTAATGTGAATTGAATGGGAATCTAATTTAAAATTGACTGTCAAGTAAACTTTAAAGTCTTTTGTGTAAATATATATTGGAAAGAGTTAAAGGCTAATGATTTTTCAGTCTACAGGGGATATCATTTAGGAGAAACACACACATACACACACACACACACACACACACACAGTTTTGCTTTTTGCCGCTGCAGTAATATTTGGTTTATACGAGAAGCTGAAATTTTAAGGAACAGATAAATTCATGTCACAGAAATGAGAGAGTACTATTTATTTAAGTTTCTTTCAGTTTAGATGAAAAAATCTTGATCGTTAATAATAAATAGCTCTTAGATGCCACTTTACAGTTTATGAATGTATACATGTGTACATAAAGGCATGTGTTTCTCATTTATTTCTTAAAATAAACATGTTAAATAGGTAGTATTACAGAGTCCTCTTTTTGCAAGTGAGGAAATGGGGTCTGAGAAGCTGAATGACTCACCCAGGATCATGTGGACAGTACTTGATGGTTTGGTACATATAGCCAAGCCTTCTGATTTTATAGCATGTGGTCATTAAATTCAATTTTATCCTTCCTGTATATGGCTTCTTTAGACAAAATCTGAACTTAAGAATCACTAGTTTATGTATATTTTACATAAAATAGCCCATTTGCACCAATGTACTATTACTGTTACCTATTTTTCTCAAATTGAAATACTCTTATTGTCTTTTCTCATGTTATAAAAAAGGTAAAGGTTTCAGTAGAAAACACAACACTGTACAATAAAGTATAAAAAGAAATTTTAGAATTTTACCTGAAATTTCACCATTTACATAGGTTTTTGTTTTTAATATTACAGAAACCAAAGGATTGTTGCCCTCTTTTACCTGAGATCCTGTTTTGTATCATCATGTCTTGGGAAACAAAATTGTAGCTGAAGTTTATAGCCTGAACTGACTCCATATCTGTGCTGTGGTTGTTTGAATGCTAACATTTGAAATAATCTTAAGTGAAAAGACATCATACCAAATAGCATTCTCCCATTGATGACTCCTATGCATTTGCAGAAGCCAGGAATTTTTGTGATAAAGCCAGGAATTTTTGTGATAAAATTAGGTTCTTTGTTTCTATGCACCTTATATATTTGTTTACATTTGCAATAATTTCTGAAGGAGCATATAGTGCAGTCAAATGCATGGGGTTTGGAGTCTGACAGGCGAGTGTTCCTGTGCTGGCTTCATTGCTTCCTAGTTGTATGGCCTTGAACACGTTTCTTAATCATTTTGAGCCTCAGTTTTCTCATCTGAAGGTCAGATTTATCAAGATAAGTGAATCTTAGAATCTTTGTACACTATTTTTTTCTTTTAAATCCAACAGCAAAGTGCACTGTAGAAACCTCACGCAGTTTTGTTTTAACAGCGTGTGTTCCTTTTGCTGTGCGACAGATAGTGACATTTTAAGACGCTTTTTTATCCATGGGATTGTCTCCAGATAGTGCCTTTCTCTCCTTCCCTCTCTTCTTTCCTTCTTTCCGATATTTCATTCAATCATTTTCTGCTTTGTGCCAGTACTATTTTAGGCTTTGAGGACATACATAAAAACAAAGTCTCTGCCCTTAGTAAGATTCCATTTTAGTTAGGGGAAGTAGATAAGTGTCTGAGGGTTGGGTCCTCTGGAAGCATGCACTGAGATGGAGTTTGGGAACAAGCTGTTTATTTGAGATCAATACTGAGCACAGAAGGGGACAGGACTGGGCAGAGGAAGAAGTTTGAACAGTGCTACAGATTTGACAAGGCCTCCCCAACCTGCCAGGAACCTCGGTGAGAAGTAGTATCTGTCAGAGTGTCCCACGCTGAGTGGTAACCTCACTCATTTACCGTGTGTGTTACCAGGTGTCAGCTTCCCCAGGAAGGGTGTGACCTGGGGCAGATGAGGTAGCACTGTACATCTGAAGCCCACTCTGAGGAGCAGGGCCCTGGAGGCCATCTACCTGCAGTTGTTCACTGAGTCCTAACAGTACATCTTTCAGTCTACCAAAGTAAGTTTTTAAAGTATCTGCTGCTGACATGTGGTGGCGAAAAATAAAGCTAGATGAGGGGTATAGAGAATGTTAGAGGGAAGAGAAGGCTCTATGGTGGTATTTGAACAGGCACTTTCAAGAATTGAAGACACTAGGGCAAAACAGCCCAGGCTGAGGGAAGAGCCAGAGCAGAGGCCCTGAAAAGGAGTGTCCCTGGTGTGCTGGGGGAACAAGGAGGCCAGAGTGTGAACCAAGGTACAATCATGTGGGGCCTTTTGGCCATTTTGAGGAGTTCATCTTTTATTCTGTGTGACATTGTGTATTAGTTTGCTAGGGATGACATAATAGAGTACTACAAACTGGGTGGCTTAAACAACAGAAATTTATTGTTTCACAATCTGAATATTAGGAGTTCATGATCAAGGTATAGGTAGAGTTCCTTCTGATGACTGTGGGAGAGCCATCTTTCTGCATCTTTCTCCTAGCTTTTGGTGGTTTGCTGGCAATATTTGTTGTTCCTTGGCTTGTAGATCTCAGCCTACATCTTCATGTGGTGTTCTCCCTATGTACATACCTTTGTGTTCAAATTTCCCCTTATAAGGACATCTGTCATTGAATTAGGGCCCAACCTAATGACCTCAACTAATTGCATCTACAATGATCCTATTTCCAAATAAGGTCATATTCTGAGGTGCTGGGTATTAAGACTTCATTATATGAATTCGTGGGGGACACAAACACACAACAGCTGGGAAGCTATTAGAAAGTTTTGAACAGATTGATAGTATAATGTGATTTATGTTTTAAGAAGGATCCCTCTGTTTTGTGGAGACTAGAATGAAGGGAAGAAGTAGAGCCATTGTGATAATCTGGGTGAAAGGTGATGATGGGTCAGGGTGCAAGAGGTGGCAGTAATAAGTGGTCAGGGTATCAGGTTCTAGATATGAGGTGGAGCTGGTTTTCTGTTAGATGTAGAGAGGAGAGGGAGAAAGAGAGAGAGAGAGAAGGGGAGGGAAGGAGAGGAGAGGGGTAAGGGAAGGAGGATGAGAATGAGCGCAGAGGCAAGGATGGCTCCTGGGCAACTGGAAGAATGGAGTTGCCATTTAGTGAGATGGGCAAGGTTTTGGAGTTGTCAGTTTAGAAGTAACGTTAGGAATTTGATTTAGGACATCAGTTAGATATTCATGTAGAGATATTGAGTACCCAGTGGAATATATGAGAGAGTCTGGACTCTGGAGTTCAAAGAGGGGAAGGGACCAGCAAAGAAGGCCTGGGAAGGAGAGAGTGAGGTAAGAAGAGAATCCAAAGAAAGGAAGAGGATCTCAAAAGACATGCAGTGAGTGTGTTTCAATACAGTAATCGTCCAGTAGGACGAGGATTCAGATTTATCATTGGCTTTGGCAACATGAAGGTCATTGCTAACCTTGATGAAAGCAATTTTGTTAGAATGATAGGGGTGAAAGCCTGACTGGAGTGAACTCAATGGGAGGAGAGAAAGTAGAGACTGTAAGTACAGACAATTCTTGATCTTATGATTAGGTCTTTTACTGCCTTACTGAGGACCCATGTTCACCCCAGGGATGCAGAGTAACTAGGATGCTAGAGATGGAAAATCCTTTAGGAAACCTTTATATAACAGTCTTAGAATGGAGGTCAGGTACTTCTTTGACTCCCCCGCCTTTCATGAGGTTATAACTCTGTCCAGTAGTGATAACTTCATGCCAAAGTATGTAACATTCGTTAGCCCCTCTCGGGCAAATTTGAGCTCCTTTCCTTCTATAACGGGATAGTGTAGTAACACTGAATTCTTGAGAGATGAGTAAAGGAGTGTTGGGGTTATATAGGATTAGTCATAAGGGTAGAAACATTTGATCTAAAAGGAAACTTATCTGGGATTCACTTGCTTGAATAAAGAAAATGAATAAATTATACAAGATAATTTACATATAAAAACATTTCAGTTTCTTCCTTCATATATCTTAAAATCAAAAGTTATGAGAAAAGTATAATGAACAGACTTGAGTTTTTCATTCCTCTCATTTTCCTAGTCTACCAAGATAAAGGAGCAGAAGACCCAAAAACGCAACTGAAAAAGTGAAGTGAAAGAAAAAGGCTTTCAGTTGTGTCCTCATCCTGCTCCCCAGTGCCCAGTGAAGCCATTTAGAAAAAGCTCTGTACGCCTGCCGGAATTGAATATGGGTGAAAGTGTGAACTTAAACTTTCAGGGAGACCTGTACAATTTCAGAATCAAAGAAGATATTAAATGCTTAGTTTCTATAAGGCCATGTTATTTCTGAATTTTTTTCAACATAAATAGAATTAAATTCAATCATTGATTTCCTTCCTCTTTTGAAGGGGGCACCGATTTAAAAGCACATCTCTTCTGTTAACTCACAAAATTTGTTTGACCAAATTTAGTTATTTCTGTGAGTTGAAAGGGGCTTTTCTTTCAGGGGGTTATTCCCTTCCACTGAGTTCATAGGGGGCGGGGGGAAAAAGGGAATGGAATTAAACTACACAAAGAGAAGAGCTTTAGATTTAATAAAAGGGATACTTTTCCTAATGAGGCCTTGAAGCTGGTTATAACTTCTCTGCAGGATTTATAAATCACTTTCTCATAGATGATCAAGGGTGGGAAAGGCATTGATTAGGAGACCTTAAAGGTGGCGGGGAGGTCCATTTGGTCATTGGAAGATACAAGAAAATATCTGGACAAGTTTAACTCTACTTTTAAGACCCTCAAGCAAGCAAACAAGCTCAACCCCAACATCTTGCAGGTTTACTTAGGCTTATTCAGGACCCATGGGACGACAGTGTTTGAAAGCAGTTGTGTCTGCGAAGGAAATGGTGGGGTGGGAGATACAGACATAGTGCATTATATGGAAGGAAGTTCATCATGGACTCAAACCTTTGCCTACACCAATGATTTCTTAGGTTTCTGTCCATTCCAAGTGTTATTTTGTTCTTGCAGCTGCCCTCTTATCTTATCTGAGATTGGCTTTTTATGTTCAGCATTGGAAATTAGGTGGGAAGAAAGAGGATTAGTTGCGGATTGTTTCTCTTAAGTCCTGTAGTGCATTAATATATTATTGAATACTGTTTTGTATGCGTTTCCTCAAGGCTGTAAAATATTGTCATTTCCCAGGTAAGGAAGATTCACAGGCTGCTGTCTTCCTTTCTTCTGAATTTATATACAGTCTAGGATTATTAACCATTTGTAGCTCTTTTGGATGCCAGTATGTGTCTGCTATGCGAAGTTTTAAGTAAAGCAAGCTGTGTTAAATATTCATATAATCAATTTTCACTTGTTTAAAGTCTTGGTGATTTATCTTCAGGGAGTGTTAATGTGGCAGTAATTCTGCATTATATTTCGCACACCAACATTTAATTGATACTATAGTTCATGATGATTATTGCAAGTTTATTGCTGTTGTATTTAGAATTGTGGTTTTCAGAAGACTAGGATCCCTGAATCTGTTTTTCCTATTTTTAACTGTGTGTGTTTTTGAGCTGACAAGTTTGAGAAGGGCTGTTAACTATTTAATAGAGTTGATTGATAAAAACCATTTGGAGGAAACAAAGAAGTCAAACTGTTATTATTTGTGGATGACATGATTCTCAATATAGAAAACCCTAAAGACTCCACGAGAACACTACTAGAAACAATAAGCAAATACAGTAAAGTCTCTGGATACAAAATCAACGTTCAAAAATCCATAGCTTTCCTATACTCTAATAATGAAGCGTCAGAAAAAGAAGTGGAAAAAATAATTCCTTTTGCAATTGCAACAAAAAGAATAAAATACCTAGGAATAAATCGAACAAAACATGTGAAGTATCTATATAATAAAAACTACAAGACCTTATTAAAAGAAATCGAAGAAGATACAAAGAAATGGAAAGATATTCTGCGTTCTTGGATTGGAAGAATCAACATAGTTAAAATGGCCTTATTACCTAAAGCATTATACAGATTTAATGCAATCCCCATCAAAATCCCATTGGCATTTTTTAAAGAAATAGAACAAAAAATCATCAGATTTGTATGGAAGCACAAAAGACCCCGAATGGCCAAAGCCATCCTGAGAAAAAAGAATGAGGCTGGAGACATCACCCTGGCAGACTTCAAATTATACTACAAAGCAACAGTAATCAAAACTGCATGGTATTGGCAGCAGAACAGACACACAGAACAATGGAACAGAATTGAGATTCCAGAATTAAACCCACATTTATATGAGCATATAATTTTTGACAAAAAAGGCAAAGACATACAGTGGAGAGAGAGGAAAGCCTCTTCAGTAAATGGTGCTGGGAAAACTGTAAAGCCACCTGCAAAAGAATGAAACTAGACTGTTGTCTATCATCATACACCAAAATTAACTCAAAATGGATTAAGAACCTGAATATAAGACCTGAAACAATAAAATACATAGACGAAAACATAGGAACTAAACTCAAGGACCTTGGACTTAAAGAGGGTTTTATGAATTTGACCTCAAAGACAAGGAAAGTAAAAGGTAAAATACATGAATGGGACTCCATCAAATTAAAAAGCTTCTGCTCAGCGAAAGGAATTGTCAACAAGGTAAAGAGACAGCCATCTGAATGGGAAAATATATTTGCAAGCAATGCCTCCGATAAGGGCCTAATATCCAAAATATACAAAGAGCTCATATGACTCAGTGACAGCAAACCCCCCCACAAACAATCCAATCAAAAAATGGGCATAGGACCTGAACAGACACTTCTCCGTAGAGGACATACAAATGGCCAACAAATGTATGAAAAGATGCTCAACATCACTAGCTGTTAGGGTAATGCAAATCAAAACCACAATGAGATACCATCTTACACCTGTTAGAATAGCTATAATCAACAGGACAAGTAATAACAAATGTTGGAGAGGATGTGGAGAACTAGGAACCCTCATATACTGCTGGTGGGACTGCAAATTGGCACAGCCACTATGGAAAACAGTATGGAGTTTCCTCAAAAAACTAAGACTTGATCTTGTATGATCCAGCAATCCCTCTACTGGGTATTTACCCTAAAGACTTGAAAACCCATATCCAAAAAGATATTTGCACATCCATGTTCATAGCAGCATTATTCACAGTGACTAGGACATGAAAGCAAACAAAGTGTCCTACGATAGATTAGCTAAAGTAGCAGTGGTACATATATATAATGGAATATTACTCAACCATAAGAAGAGATGAAATACTGCCATTTGCAACAACATGGATGGACCTCGAGATAGTCATGCTAAGTGAAATAAGCCATATAGAAAATGTTGAAAATCACACGATATCACTTGCATGTGGGATATAAACCTAAAAGCAACAAAGGACAGGACAAACAGAGACTCATGGACATGTACTATAGACTAGTGGTTACAAGAGGGGGTGGGGGAGGTAGACTGGGTAAAGGGGTCAAATATGTTGTGACAGAAAGAAATCCGACTATGGGAGGTGAACACACAGTGTAAATATAGATATACTGTACTGTTAAAGTGTACAGCTGAAACTTAGCGGATTTTGTTAACCAATGTCACCATAAAGAAAATGAGAAAAAGAAAAAAATACAAACTGTTAAAAAAAAAAACCAAACATTTTGATGGCACAGACCTAGAGATACTTTGCTTCAAAATGTCATTAAATGTGAATCGATTTTTTATTTTATTTTTTAAAATAATGTTTTAATATTTTAATTATAGTTGGCTTACCACTTTTAGGAAAACATTTTTTCTAATTAAAAAGATTTCAATTACAGTTGATTTTCAGTATTATATTAGTTATAATATAGTCACTATGTATAACATAGTTATTAGACATTTATGTAACTTAAGTGATCACCTCGATTAGTCTAGTACCCATCGCATGTTATTACAATATTATTGACTGTATTCCTTATAATATACTTTACATCCCCATGGTTGCTTTGTAACTACTAATTTGTACTTGTTAATCCCTTTTACCCATCCCTACAACCCTCCTCTCATCTTACAACCCTCAAAATGTTCTCTCTATGAGTTTGTTTTTGTTTTGTTTATTCTGTTCTTTAGATTCCACATGTAAATGAAACCATATGGCATTTGTATTTCTCTCTCTGACTTACTCCACTCAGCACAATACCCTCTAGGTCCATCCATGTTGTTGCAGATGGCAAGATTTCATTCTTTTAAAAAAATGTTTATGGCTGAGTAATATTCCATTGTATATATGTAGCACCTCTTCTTTATTCATCCATTGATGGACACCCAGATTGCCTCCATATCTTGGTTATTGCAAATAATGCTGCAGTGAACATATGGGTGCACATGTTCCTTCAAAGTATTTCTTTTGATAAATACCCAGGAGTGGGATTACTGGGTTCTTCTTTGTCTCTTGTTATAGCCTTTGTTTAAAGTCTATTTTGTATGGTATAAGTATTGCTATCCCAGATCTTTTTTTTTTTTTTCATTTCTATTTTCATGAAATATCTTTTTCCATCCCTTTACTTTCACTTTGTGTGTGTCTTTCAATCTAAAGTGAGTCTCTTATAGGCAGTATATGTAAGGGTCATGTTTTTTTAACCATTTAGTAAAAATGCTTTTTTACTGGAGCATTTAATCCATTTTCATTTTAAGTAATTATTGATAGATATATAGTTATTGCCATCTTATTGGTCCTATTTTTAATACATATATATATTTTCTTCTTAAAGAAGTCTCTCTAACATTTCTTGTATTACTGGTTTGGGGCTGATGAACTCCTTTAACCTTTTCCTGTCTGGGAATCTCTTTATCTTTGTTTCAATTCTAAATGATAGCTTTACTGCGTAGAGTAATCTTAGTTGTCAGCCCTTGTTTTTCATCTCTTCTGGCCTACAGAGTTTCTGTTGAGAAATTGGCCAACAGTCTTATGGGTGCTCCTTTGTAGGTAACTAACTGCTTTTCTCTTGCTGCTTTTAAGAATCTTTGGCATTTTGTTTAGTTCTTTTTTTATGAAGCTTAGTTCTGTTCTTTCATTTGGGGCATGTTTCTTTGTCTCCCCATTTTAGTTGCCTCCCTGAGTTTGTATCTATGTATTAGGTAGGGCTCCTATGTCTCTCAGTCTCAGTAGAATGGCCTATTGCAATAGGTGTCCTGTGGTGCCTAGTGGCACAGTCGAAATTTCCTGGTCACCTGAGCTAGGTGCTCCAGGTGTGTCCCTTGTGTGGGTTGTGTGCCTTCCTGTTGTAGTTGACCTCGATTGCCGTTTGTACATCAATGGGAGGGATTGATCCTCGGGATAATTGGGAGGACTAGCTGGTGAGGGGATGACCTTATAGAGTAAGGTTCTCTTTAGCAGAGCTCTGGGGCCTGCTCAACCTGTCCTTTGAGTGCTCCAGATGCCGCCCCAGGTGGTGCTCCACCTCTGTCAGAAGCTGACCACCGAGTGTACTGGCCCTGGGGCCTTCTGGGAGGTGCCCTGTCACAGGCCAAGTTCAGCCGCAGCCTGTGCCCTGCCCAGGGCTACCTGATAAGTCATGAAGAAATTTGCAGATGGCTACCGCCCAAGCTAGTCTTACAGGTGCCTTGAGAGACCAAGCCATCAACCAAGGCTAGCTGCTTCTAGTGCAAGGCCTGGAGCTGTTCAACAAGAGGTACCAGGCATACTGAGGCCAGATGCTGTTTGTTTGGGTTTTGTGAACCTTTGAGAGGTTTTAGGAAAGCCCATAGCATGAGCCAAGACAGGCCATTTGTATGGAAAAGCCATTGGAAACAGATTTCGTGGACCTGCAAGTTGGATGGGGCTGAATCTCAGAAAATCGCCAGGGCCAGGCAACCTGTGTTAGCCAGGTTGATGTAGCTCAGATATAATGGCTGCCTATATCTGCACGCTGGGAGGGGTAGGCTCAACAAAAGAACAGTAGATTCTGCCAGCACTTCTGTCTGAAAGAAAGCTGCCCCTCTAGCCCTTGACCTGAAGCCACACAACTCAGTTCTTCCCTGTTATGTTTCTGGTGCTTTTCAAGCTGCTGTCCCAGGGCTGCAGCTCAGCGCATGTGAGTCCAACTGCATGTAAGTCCAGGTGTGGGCCCTTTAAGAGGAATGTCTGTGACTTCCTTAGCTCTCTGCTGTACTCAGCCACAATCTCCGCAGATTTTCACAGCCAGGGGTTGTGGGGACATTTTTCCTGGCACTGGAACTGTGGACTGGGGAGCACAGTGTGAGGCCAGGACCCCTCGCTCCTCCAGGGGAACTTCTGCAGCTAAGATATTCCTCCCGATTTTCAACTGCCACACCTGGTCATAGAACCAGCCCATTTCGTGTCTCTGCCCCACCTACCAGTCTCGAGGTGGCTTCTTCTATACGTTCCCCAGTTGTAACACTTCTGTTTGATCAGACCTTAGGCAATTCCCAATGATGGTTGTTCTGTAGTTTAGTTGTAATTTTGATGTGATCATGAGAGGAGGTGAACACAGCGTCCACTTAGTAATACCATCTCAACTGGGAGTCCATCTCTTTTTTTTTATAATGATGGATAAATTTAGTCTATATTCTTTTTTAAATTGACATGTAATTTCATATAATCAATATTATTTTGATGTATATTGGTGTTTGCTTTACATCTCAAGGTACCTGGGACATCTCAGGCTTTTGTATTGCTTTTTAAATCTAGTTGTATTGCTTTTTAAATCTAGTTGATTTACATTATTATACTTTTCTAGAAATCTCAGTAGTTTTTAGACCACTAGGACCCCAATATCCCAACTGTACAGTTATCATTAGAACCTCATACAGTATGATACTTAGCAGATGCTTATTGCTGTATTGAAAGAACAAGTAAGTGTCCCTGCAATGAAAGTTTTTTAAAAAAATTAATTTATTTTAATTAGTTTCAAGTATACAGTACATCGGTTAGACATCTATATAGTTAGTAAAATGATCCCTCCAATTGCTCCCTCCCTCTTCTGGCCCTCCACCTAGCCAACGTATTAATGCTAACTGCATTCCCTATGCTGTGCTCCCCATCGCTGTGACCATCTATTAACTACTAATTTGTACTTCTTTAACCCTTCACCCCATTCTCCCAGTCCCCCAACTCCCCTCCCCTCTGTCCATCACCAAATTGTCCACTATATTTGTGTCTGTTTTTGATTAGTTTGTTCTTTTTGTTCCTTAGATTCCACATATAAGTGAAATCATATGATATTTATCTTTCTCTGTCTGATTTATTTCACTCAGCGTAAGAACCTCTAGGTCCATCCATGTGAAAAAGTTTTATTGAGTGAATAAATGCATGTCCATTCAATAGAAGTGGCACATGTGTGATACTGTGGTGGGCCCTGAAGGAAGGAGGAGGGTTTTCCCATTAATCATGGTCCTTATTAATATTTGTTTAATGAATGAAAAGTGAGAAAAGAGGTAGGAGGATGTTCTAGGTGGGTAGGAAGGAAGAGTAAAAACTGTAGAGGCTGGAAAGTGCAAGGCAAGATCAAGGCTTGTATATTTTGTATTGGATTTAACTCAGGTAGCAGAATGTTCTAGAAGGAGCTCCAGATGAGGAGTTAACACTTTGGTTCTTTGCCACTTGCTAAGGATGTGACCTTGGGTAGCCCTGAATTTTGAGGCCTAGGTTTTCTCCTCTGCTCTGCCTTCCCCCAAGGCTTACAGTGAGGCTCAGACAAGAAAATTTATGAGAGTCTTTTGCAAACTGTGAAAGAACATACATATTAGGTGGTGTTGTGAGCCTTGATGGATGATGAGGTTCATTCATCCATCAAATAGTTAATGAGCACCTGCAGCAGGCCATGACCTGTGATAGACAGTGGTAGATAAAACACAGGCCTGCCTCTTGGGTTTTCATTCTAGTGGATGAGAAAGGTATTAACCAATCACTCAAATATATAATTACAAACTGTTGTAAGAACTGTGAAGTACAAAGTGCTAGAGGCTCATTCTAGTCTGGGCAGGGATAGAGCTTGGTCCTGGGATATGAGGTTTATCCTGTACTATGTGGCTTCTTTAAAGGCTCTTGTATGGAGTGACTTAAACCCAACATTGTTTTAGTAAATTTAATCTAGTGGCTACATATAGGATAGATTGACAAAAGTTTGGAGTCTGAGAGAATAGTTAAATGAAGCGATTGTCATACAGTTTCTAAATCTGTCATATGACATATATAGTTCTTAGAATTGTTTTGTTTGAAATGTTTAATGTTCATATTTTTATGTGAGGTTTTCTAGGAACTTGATGTTTATATGGTTTTTCATTTGGTATGTTAGTGAACATCTATTTTTAATTAAATGTGAAGTTAACATTAAATGTTAACAAACACATATTATTTCTTCTGTGCGCCGGAACACTGCTTAGTGCTATGTGTGTATTTGTGTATGTGTGTATATATCCTATTAACTTTAAACAACCACATGAAGTGTTCAGACTATATTATCCTCATTTTATAGACGAGGAAACTGGAAACTGAAATTTGCCCAAGGCTATATACAGCCGCTTACTGGGACTTGCACCCAGGCCATATAGTTTCAAGTGCGTGTTCTTAATCATTTCATTATCACCTTTCACTTAAAAAGAGAATCAACTTAACATTCGTTTAGGGAAGAGAAAAGATGCCAGTAAAGCAGTTTTGAAATAACCACTGTGAATCCCTTTGTCTCAATACATTTCGTTCTTGTTTTTTTAAAAAGACATTTTTCTTAATTACAAATTTAGGAAGAAAATCTATTTTAATGTCAAATTTTAAAAGTTATATTGTGGTTATATGCATTTTGTCATGTGAGTTTGGTAGTCCTTGACGTTGCTCTCTGGACTGCATATCTCCCCATTTTTTCCTTTGTTTCGTAACCAGAATAACTATCAGCCGAGTCAGTGAGTGTCCAGATCTACTCACTATGGTAGATTCTTACATTTGGCTCCCTTCTTATTACCTGTAAGAGCTTCCATTCCACATCAGTTGTATATTTAGTTCTAGGGCAGTAGAATCCTAGTATGGATAGTACCAGTGGTGTGTATATAAGCTGACTCCTTGAGTTCACAGATGGAGACCCCAAAGTTAAAGCGAGCCACTTCTATAGGGCCATGGTGCTAATTTTGGGCAGAGCCAGAACTAGAGATCAGGACTTGGAACATCAGCTCAATGTTCCCCCCTCTGCCTGCATAGGCCTTGCATTTGCAGGGTAGCAGTTGATATGCCACCCCAAAATATGACTGTAGGAGTTCAGGACATGTCACTTCGATGTACTGATTATTTTCAGCAGTAGAACCTTTGAAAAACAACAAATGTAGGCAGAGGCTTGAACTCCCCTTATCTGCCTGAAGACACATCCTCCAAAAGGAACGCAGTTGTCAGTTGTCATTGACTGCCCCCCCGCCCCTGGCAGTTTCATCAACCAGAGAAGATTGACTTTTATTACAGGGTGGGAGACTAGAAATAGATAACCACACCCAGACAGACTTTGTCACAAACTGCCCACCTATTTTTCTAAGGGTGCATTTGCTTTCCTAAAAATCATTTACTCTTGGTTACAGCCCTCTTTGCTCAGAACCCGCTTCTCCCTTGGCATATACTCTTTTATTTTTTCACCTCCTAAATTCCATAGGGCTGTAGCCTGCCTTAGCATGGCCTGTCTCCTTCTAAAATGTACTTTCAATAAGTCTTACTTTCTCTAAAAAAAAAAAAAAATGATTTACTCTCTCCTAAAAGATCTATTTTTCCCCTTCCTCTTTCCCTATTAAGATGACATTTAAGCCTGAATTCTAAGCCATCTCTTTTAGTTACTCATTTTCCCTTGGATATCTCACATGTATGCATGAGATATGCATGTTAATAAACTTGTTTGTTTTTATCTTATTACTCTGTCTTTTATTATAGGAATCTCAGCCAAGAACTCAGAAGGGTAGAAGAAAAATTATTTTCCCTTTCCTACACTTATTCCCATGTCCTTTTTTTTCATATTATTTCCATTCCATTTCATTTGTGTAATATAAGTGACAGTGAAATTTTGTATTAATTTAGCAAAATTGCAATACTATGAAGCGGGGCTAGGGTACACTCTGGTTGTAGTTCAAAATGAATTTGTGTTCAAATTATTTCAGTTGGAGTATTAATAAAATGTTAAAATATTTTTTCTATAACTTTAGTTTTTGTCAACCCAGATGCTTTATTAACAGCCTTGCTGTGTTAATTTCCCTTAGCACATTATTTTTATTTTCATTTGTTTTGCTTATTTTTACAAACACTAAATTAAAACTTTAATCTTAAACTGTGGGCCAGTGTAGATATGCTAGAAAAAGTGAATTCTAAATTAAAGTAAACCCATGTCTTTGAATTAGTTTGGTTTATGGCTCAGAATCACTGACTTTTTTTATATTTATATTAAGAGGAAATGTTTTACAGTATCTCATAAAGGACTTTTAATATATTTCTTTTTTGAGTCTGCTTTTGTTTCTCGACTTTTGGGCTCTGCCTGGAAAATTGTCCCCTGAGAGCTCTGCTTTAATTTGGTTAATGTTGTCAACTGCTAAAAAGCACATTCTTTGCAGGAATTGGGTGTGGATATGTTACTAAGAAAGAAACATATGCTTCGCAATTTCACAGATTGTTTCATTTTCTTTTTTTGGTTAGAATCTCTTTTTGGATTCCTTGTGCTTTTTGTGATTGGTGTGAGTCTTTCCATACATTGTATTTTGTCCCTGTTTCATCACTTACCAGTTATGTCTCAGTAACAGAGCCAGGAAACCAGAATATCTTGAATATTTTGTGCAGAATTTTGTATTTACTATAAAAGCTCTCTTATCTGGGATTTTCATGATCAGCTGCTGGTCAGTTAAAGTGGAGAAATGTAAAAGCAAATGTTATATTCATATCTCAAACATTTTATTTTAAATTCAAACATATAGATGTACATCTGTTTGCTGATTTCTGATGTAGGGCCTGATAAGTGGTTTCCACATTGGTTTTTGCACATAAACTGCACCTGTGATGTACTGTCTACCTGTTTTTCATTTGGATTCCTCTAAAGTATTACAAGACCTTTAAGATATTTGTGAACTGAGCGTAGAATTCTTGCAGATTTTTATGATTTGCTTCCCAGTCTTTTGCCATTTCTTCCTCACACAAAATATAGTGGCAGTTATTTTAGTGTCTCGCTTTTATTGAATGATTTCAAAAACTCAACTTTATTTTCATAGAAACATTAATTTTTCTGAACTCATTTTATGTGTTTATATACAATTTACTATGCGTTTTCATACAATTAAATGAAAAGAGCTGGCATGAATAGATTAAGAATAAACATATCTGACCTTAGGGTACAACACAGCGTAGTTGGTGGGAGCACGTCACTGTTTCCTCACCTCTCTGTGGTTAAAGTCTAACAGATTTTCAATCTGTTATGGACCTGCACTTTTATACATAATAAAAAAGAAACAAAAAAACCATAAAAATGCATATTTAATTTTTTAACTTAGTTTTAGAAACAACAGAAATAAAATTATATTTTATTAAATGTAATCAGAACAAACATAATGCAGGGAAAAAAGAAAATTATAAAAGCTGTACATGTTTTTCAAAAGCATGCATATAGGCAATTCACCTAAAGAATCACTATTTTTCTGATTAATTTGTTATTCTAGTTGTAACTAAACAAAAAGTTCTGAGTAAAATGGTGATTCCCCATATTAAACATTCTATGCATACTTTAAACAAACACTCCGTTTGTTTGTTTGTTTGTTTGTTTTGGTGTCACAAATGAACTTCTTTCTTATTAACCTATCTACTCTAGGGTTGGTGGCAGCTTATATTAGGGCTAATGTATAATGTGTATCTAAATTATTTATTATTTCGTTTTAATAACACTCATGGTGGAAGAACTGGTCTTATAATGGGATGTTGATGAGAATAAAAAAAGACATTTTAAGGCAATTTCAGCAAAGTCAAGATCTTTAGTTTTCACTTTTCTCCAAAGTGAAGCAAGTAATGCTACCATGTCAAAATTTACTTTCCATTCTTCCTCAGTAGCCATTCTAACTTTATCCTTTAAATTTATGGTCAAATTTAAAAGATCTTTCAGTGGAGGAAATGGATTCTGGATTTTAATACTTTCATATTACAGTTGACAGAGGAACCTTAAACTATCACTGTGGTCGCATGGTTCGATAGCACTTGATCAGTAGGCAGCTGGTGCAACATGCAACCCACCTTACAAGGTCAACACCACCAGAACTAGTCAGTGAGAGAAATCCACTAGTCATGCACTTGGATTTTTAATCATGGCTAATGGCTACATGTCCAATCTTCATTTTCTGGACAGCTGGTAACAAACAATTTGCAGACAGACATCTGTGTCTAGAAGCTCTTTGAGAAGCTCTGTGCTCAACTAGCATCTCCTATTAGTTGTGAGGTGCTAGTGTGTTCAAACATCAGTCATTATGCTCAGCAGAGGACATGCAATGTGCTGCTTAATTTGACAAGGTGGTTAAATGGAGATCAGTTAAGAGAGCCTCTTTTGTATAACTGTGTTTCCTCTCCCTCCCAGAAGGTTCATAGCTTTCATGAGATTCAAAGTATCAGTTGTATGTGTGTGCATATTTGTATCTATTATGTATCTGTTTATCCCTTCCTTGTGAGTATAGGGGTCATGACATCATCTGAAAGAGTTCGGGACATGCCACACCAAAATATGCTGCTTCGGTTGGTGTATTGATTATTTTGGACTTAAGACATTTAAAAAAAAACAGCAAATGCAGTGAGAGGCTTATTATAAACTATTACCTAGCTAAAGACAGATCCTCCAAAAGGAACTCACTTGTTGTATATCTCCTTTCAGCGGGGGAGTGGAGGGGTGGTTCATCAACCACGGAGGATTGACTGTTAATACGTACCACACCCAGGCAGATTTTATCACAAAATATATACCTGTTCTTCTCAGTTTCCATTCATCTTTCCTAAAAATCATTTACTCTCTCCTGAGAGGTCTGCAGTCCTCCCCCACTTCCTGTATTAAGATGGTCTGTGACTCTCAAAACCCACCACTTTCTTGGGTATTCACTCCCCGCCCCCCCAGGTGTTCCTGTGCACATAATACTAAAAATGAACACATTTGTTACCAGAAGGGAGGGGGCAGGGGAAAAATTAAAAAAATAAAATGTTAAAAAAATTACATAAAAATTAATACATTTGTATACCTTTTCTCATGTTAATCTGTCTGTTGTGTTTATTTCATAGACCCAGATACCACACCTAGGAGGGTAGAAGTAAAGTCTTTTCTCCCCTATACTGTCCATCTTTGAATTACCCACTGGGCTTTGCATGGAGCTGCTAGGCTTTGCTGCATGTAATACATAGACCTGGAGTGTAACCATTTCAGTGGAGACATTTTCTAGAGACACATTTTCCTAAAGTATAGTTTTGTTTTAAGGAAACAACATACTCTTGAATTCTCATTTCTCCTCTGGTCAATAGGATTCTATCTAGTTATCTATCCCCTAAGAAATCTTAGTATTTGGCCCATTTCCTTTGCCTGAGTATATTGCCTGAGCCCAGGGGAATTTAGCTGCTGTTACACTGAAACATATCCTGAAAAGAAAAAATGATCACTTTGGGTGTTTCAGTTGTTCATTTGTATCTTTTAACTAAATTACAATTCTAAATGATTTTAAGTCCTATAAACAAGGACTACCTGGGATAACTGATTTATCCTGCTTTTATTAGTTCCTAGTTGAGAGAGAAGCACATTTTTCCTGTTTTTAAAGCAAATGAAATTTTAGCCATAGTTGAAACTCATCTATATGAAAGTTATTAGTAGAGTCTTTGGTGTTTGAAAAGGGAACAGATGTCCTTGTAGTGGTAATAACCAGGATTCTGAAAGAGAAGGCAACAATGAAGGCTGCAGAGGGAAGTGAAAAGGTACTGATGATGAGTACAGATTTACCTCAGAGTAGAAAAAGTATAGTGTGTTAATTTTAGAAGCATTTCCTTTCTTGATGTTATACTTTGCAATTTGAAATTTTTCAGTATCCTATAATGAGCTGACTTGACAGTCAAAAATATCATTGAAAAAATGATGGCTTGGCATCTTTTGCTAGGATTTTTACCCCCTCCATCAGGTAAAAGAAAAAAGCAGGAGTAAATTTCAAGCATATTTAGAGCAAAATCATTTGTTGTAATTTTAATAGCTATCACTTATTATTTACTGTATCCATATGCTCGGTATACTTTATTTCATTTAATCTTTGAAATAAGCTGAGGATGCGGGGCTGGATCATCCACCCGAATGTCTGAAGTATAAAATTCTGTGCTGGGCATTGGGCTGTGGGAGTTTGCAAACCAGAATAGTCCCTGGCCTCTGGATGCTCCTAATCTAGTTGAGGAGACCAGGAGCCTTACAAATGTATATTGAGAAATGGGGGTGGGTTCTATGAAGAGAAATTATAGGATGCTATGAGAATGTAAAGCAGAGGCTTCTCATCCAGTTTCCAAGGTTGGTCAAGGAAGGTTTTCCTAATTAAGTGATATTTAAGCTGAAACCTGGGTAAATATTGATGAGTGGAAAGGAAGTTAGCTAGGCCAAAATGTGTGTGTGGTGGGGAGGGGAGGGTGGGTGGGAAGATATTCTGGACAAAGATGACAGTTTGTACTAAGTCTTGGAAGTGATGATGCAGGCTGACTCAGGGACTGTAGTGTGCAAGAGGGTAGGATGCTGCCGAAGGGCTGGAGAAGCTGGCAGGGGCTGGAACACCGGTTATGACCAGGATTTTGGTCTTTATTTTCAATGCAATGAGAAGCTACTTAAGAGTTTTGGGTTGGGGAGAGACATGGATAGATTTATGTTTCTAAGGATGATTCTGGGTCACTGCGGATACAAGTCCTCATGGAGCCTTATAAAAAGGTTACTTAACTCAAGCAAATAATCTGCTAAACCCTTGCTGAGTTGTGTATGAGTTTGGCTCTCGGCCCTTAGCTCTTCTTTCCTCCCAAATCCTGTTTATTGGACAAGATTCAAAGTTTGCTACTGACAACATCCCCTACCTGACAAGGTTACTGTACCTGAAATATATACTTTTTTGTTGGAGCTGCCTGTCATCTTTGCAGGAAGCACTGGAACAATAACAATTTGTGGGTGTTACAGGTTTGCAGAATGGTTGTTGAGCAGAGCCTACTGGGTGAGTAGCTCCTTATCACTGTAGTCTGGTACCTCGCTCTCAGCTTTGATAACTGGAAAATCATTTCTTTTCTCAGTAAACCTATAAAGTTATTGGACACTGGATTAACCCAAATCAGAAGAGACTCATGTAAACTAAAATACCAGATGGTTAGTGTCAGTGAAGATTAGAGCTAGAAAGGGGCCTGGACACCAGTTCTGGAGGGGCACTTTCCCAGGAAGCTGAGTGAAAACATGCATCATTGCATTCTGGTTACATCTCCACAGGGGGCGTCTCTGGAGAGGGCACCATGCTCTTTAGCTGACTGGACATTAACAGACAGTGAACAGGTTCTTTGCTGTTTGGGTTTCTTTGTCTGTTTTAAAATTTTTATTCTTAACTTTATAAATAATTTCAGGCTTTAAAAAAAGTAGCAAAAATAGTACAAAGAATTTCCTTACATTCTTCAACCAGATTTTCTTACATAATCACTGTATAGTCACCAAAATCAGGAAATAAACATTGATTTATTACTGTCATCTGGAGACCTTGTTCAAATTTTGCCAGTTAATGGCCCATTAATGTTCTGTTTCTGGTCTAGGATCCAATCCAGGACTACATGTTGCATCCGGTTGTCTTCTTAATATGGAACAATGCGTCACCCTTTCTTTGTCTTTTATAACCTTGGCACTCTGAAGAATACTGGCCAGTTATTTTGTAGGATGCCTCTCAATTTGAGCTTGTTGGTGGTTTCTTCATGGCAAAAGAAGGCTGTGCATTTTTGTTAAGAATATTATGGAAATGATGTGTGCTTCTCAACGCATCAGTTAAGTAATGTAGTTTACCTGTTCTTACTTTCATATGGATGTGATACAGTAACTAGCCTGAAGTTTCTCAAACTTGAGATAATGCTACCTCTGAGACCATGTCTGGGGTACCACAGCTTGAGAATCACTAGAGTTAAATGCTCTCATTTGAAGCGACCTTGGTACCAGGGTGCTTATAAATGCAAATATAGGAATTGAGATTACATCATGTGTCCCCAGTCCCCGGCCATGGACCAGGAATTGAGATTACATGACTGTCATAAGGTTGGCATCTGGATGGCCTAGGATATGCTTTATTATTATATATCAATTTAAAAATCATTATAAAACTAAGAAAAGAAATAGAAAGTTTCTTAATCTCAGACTCCTGGGGAAAATGTTCCTGGAGCGCACAGTTAGGGAACCTTTGGAGGAGGCTCTGGCATTACCCTTCCTCCTCACTTCACTCACTGTAGTATACTATATTGTTAAGGGATTTGGGAGTTCCTGGCCTTGAACCAATTATGTAGGGTGGGTATTTCCCCACAGTGGTTACTTACCTCATCTGTTATACATGGACTTTTAACTTAGAGTAACCTCATTTTGTTTTAAGATTGTTTTAGATTAATAAAACAAAACTAATGAACATTTTTCTTAACTAAGTTCATTCTTCATTTCTAATCCCTCTTATAGCTTTTTTTTTTTAAAAACCCATAGTAATTTTTTCCTTTTCTTCTCCTCTTTTTTTTTTTTTTTTGGCTTTTCACCCTGGCAAAATACTGTAAAAATAAGTTAGCTAAATTTTAGCATAAGTACAGTGAAAGCCAGCCATTGAAGTGATTACAGTTTGGAAAAATGTTAGATGGAGGCACTTTAGAAGAAAGATTTCGCCATATCACAGACTGGTGCTTTAAAATAACTCATGTTTCTTTCCTATCTCAAAGTTGTCATTTTTCCAGCTCCTTTTTGGAAGCTTCAATATGCAAAGCTTTGACAATGATTTAGGAAATTGAAATCATTACCCACTCTGTGTGACATTTGCTTGAAGATAATTCATTTGGCTCAAAATTGGCAGTTGTTGAAATGGATGAGACAATGCAATGTTTGCATGGGTTCATTGTTTAAAGGAAGGAAATCAGTCAAGGTGACCATTTAATTGCAAGGCTGTGAAAAACCTTTATCTGATTGTATATTTATCTTTGAATGGATATTTTCTTCAATTTCATGTAGAGTTTTATATAATGATTGGAATTCTTGGTACCTTTGCCTGCTCTATACCTTACCTCTGTCTTTATTCTTTCTCTCACCTTACTTTGGGCTCGTAGTTAATTCCTTGTATCAGGTAGAATAGTTTCTGCTGTAAATGGCAGAAAATTCCATTCAAACAAGCTTAAGCAACAAAGGGTATCTGTTGGCTCACCTAACTAAAAAGTAGAGATTAAGAGTCAGGCTTAGGTATTGTTTGCTCAGGGCTGAATTCCACTTCTCAGGTCTTTAGGCCAGGGCTTCACAAGCTATCTGAGGAAGAGACCTTTTATAAATTTCTAAATCAATGTAGACCAATACTTTTATAAAATACGATGCAAATGAATTACTAGAAAAGTGAAATATAAAAGACAAACATAAACTAAAGATTTTTGATTATTTCAAGAGCTGTAAATTATTGTTACATTGCTATGTTTCTAAACATACTTATTCTTAATTTCTATTCTGACCTTGTTATAGACTGTTAGAGGCTATTGAAAAGCACTGCTTTGGTGATGACCTGCCAACTTTTTTTTCAGTGTGGTTCTCTTCAAGGTGGCAAAATGGCTGCCAGTAGCTTCCAGAAGGATGTGTATCTTTGTTCACATCTAGGAAAAGAATTTTCCCAATTATTGTTTAAATGTGTTGAGCCTCACCTTGGTTGGACCAACTCAGAGCCCTTCACAGTGATTAGTGGGGTGGCGCTGGATCCTTGCTTGTATTTTGACAATGTTAATATGGTCCTAGTGTACAGTGAGGAAACAGGTAAGTGAATTGCTCAATGTTACACAGCTAAAGATTACACACTTGGGGTTCTAAAGCTCAAATTGTCTTCCTCTGCATGAATGTGTTGCAGACATCTCCGCTGTTTAAATAAAATATAAAATAATTGATATTTTTGTGAGGGAAGGTTTAGGGAAGTGGCTTATTACTCTGATGATGAAAATTTGCAGATGGGACCTACTTAAAATACTAATATACCTACTTAAAATCCTTTGTAAAATAAGACTTAAAAAGGAAAATGAAAATTTGGAATTACTCTTAGAAAGTGGGCATTGTGTTAACTGTGATATGTACCTAAACACTCAGATTTAATCTAGTCCTCTGAAAAATAGCCATGTTTTAAGGGATCACTTAGTAATATTCCCAAGTGAAAAGAATCAACTTCTAAGTTACAACCTTCTGCTGGTTCTGAAAACATCTGGAATTAACTCTTTGTGCCCGTGTTAAAGCTAGTGTGATATAGGATTTGAAATCCAGAGGATAAAATAGCTGTTTTAGTTATTTAAAGGTTAACATTTAAGGAGAAGTGTTATTTCATCTTTTCAGGCAATCTATAAACTGTAGGTTTTTTTGTTTGTTTATTTTTTATTTTTCACTTATATTTCATTTTTATTTTTATTATTATTATTTTTAACCTTTGATTTATTTATTTTAACCCCTCCTGGTTAGTTTTTTAAAAGGGACTTATCATCACAAAAAGTATCTATTAAGCACTTAATTGAGTTTGTGCTGTCTGATACAAAGAGAAAGTATTGTGTTCTCTTAATTAGATAAAATGAAATTATGTGTCTTGAGATCATCTCTAAAGTAAAGGAACCTTTTCTTGTGCCCTGTATCGGTGTCTTGGAAATTTGTAGTCCTAAACGACTGATTGTGTTTTGTGTGTACATTCAAAATCAGTCGTGCATTCAGAGATTGAGATTGTGGTGTAAATGCTTGCTGACAAGTGGAGGGTGGTGGGAACTAGGTAGGTGTGGAGATAAAATTGGCAGTGAGTTGGTAATTGTAGAAGCCAAATGATAGCTGTATGGGGATTCTTCTTTCTACGTTTTTAGTGTGTTTGGCTGTTTTTATAATAAAAGATATAGGAGAAAATATAAGGGATAAGACATGGATCTTGTCTTTAGAGTTGAAAGAACAGGAAACCGGGATACAGGGGGCGCAGATTCTAGCTCTCGGCTCTCTAATGCCCGGCCTGACTTGGAGCCCCTCATTGAGCCCCTGAGTAAATGAGGTCACTGGGTGGGGTCCTCATTGTCACTAGTCCCCTGGAATGCTGTCCTCTTGAAAGAGACTTTGGGCCTTTGCTCAGGGAGAAAGATTCTGTCAAGGACATGGTTCCACTCAAGCAGTGTATTTGCCAGATTGTAGTTCTAAAACTTGTCGGCTCCTCTGCCCCAGGGAAACCAGCAGCGTTCTGTAATACATGTTGTCAGTTGGAGTTGATAGAATTTCAGCCAAAGAGCAAAGAAGTGTCATATAATTAGCTGGATAGTCCCACCCCCGAAGTTAATGCTGTGCGTGCAGTGATTAAGAGCTCAGGCTCTGAGCGCCAGGTTCAGATCCCAGCTTAATCATAAGCTGTGTCCCCTGGACAAGTTCTTTAACTTACCTTCCTGAGAGGGTTGGTGTGAAGAGTAAATGAGCTAATACATGCCTGGCACATAGTGATGGCTCAGTAAATGGTAGATGTCATTTTTATCAGCTCCCTTAGTTTTGTTTATTTTTTGGATTTTTAATTCTTATAGTAACCATCCTCAGTTTCTTCTTCCTTCCTCCCATTCTTTGGGTTAGAAGCACACTGGAGAGCTCGCTGCAGTCCATGGGAGGTAAGAGGGAGACCAAGGTAACCTGGGAAGGAAGTGAGTGGACAGAACTTGACTCTTAGAGGTCGCCCTGTCTGCCCTTCACTTGGCTGCTGATGGCCAGAACTGCTGGGGGACTTGCCTAAGGGGGAACAGCCAGGGCCTTAGTGGGGCCCCATCTGGAATCTAGTCTCCTGACTGCCAGTGATTTCTGCTGTGTAGTTCAGCTTCCTGACCTCTCTTTTGGCATCCTAATTGCTAACTAGCGTGCAGTGTGGAGGGAGAAATTCTGTCTGTCCAGTCTCTCTAGTATTAAAAAAATTCTCTCTTCTGTTGAGATATCTGGTAATGCACTAGCTTTTGCGGGAGGGGAAATCGGAATAAGCCTGGTGTCCCTATGCCTCAGACTAATTGCTTAAGCAGTAGGGCTTGGTCATTTCCTCTGCTGGCGTGCCTGGTGACCTCAGGCCCTTGTCCTGCTCCAGGCCGGCAGCACCTGCCAGGCCCAGAGTTCTTCACAGCCAGCTTGCCTTGGTCTCTGAATCATTGTCTTACAGTTGTCTGAATCACCTTCTGGTCCTTGCTTTTCATCTTTGCAGTTTCCCAGTGAATAGCATTGTTTCTCCAGCACCCACAAAGGAGCATCCTGTGATTTTTTTTGTTCTTTTTTGTTTTTGTTTTTGTTTTTGCCCTTAAGCCTATTCTTTTCTTCTTAATTTTATTTCTTGATTGTCTTCATATTTTGGGATACTTCTAATTGTTTTCCGTTCATTAAGTTGAAAATAGGTTTACAAGCTTCTCTTATTTATTCCAGTTTATAGATTATCCATCCACATCCCTTCACATTTTTTGCAACTTTGAGGTATGTTACGGCTCATGGAAATTTCCTAATAACAAGGAAAATAATATCTCTGTAAGACTTAACAGATTTTATGGTGATTTTATAGGCAAAATAACATACTAGACTTAAGAGTTGAAAAGACTAGATTTTATTCTGGGTTTGAATTCCCACTCACAAACGGTGGGTCTCTGGACAGGTTATTTTGACCTTTGCTATCTCAGTGTTCTCATTTGAGAAATAGAGTCGGTGGGGGTTGTTGGGAGATAATATTCTTGACCTGATTTAGTTCAATGAATGTTAGCTAATATTACTGTGGATATTGTGATTTTATTTGAGCTTCATAGTTAAGTAGGTTTTTGAGGTAGATCAGATCATTTTCTTCACTTTTATCTGACTATTTTCATTAATTCATCTATTCCTTTCTTTTTGTCGATAAGAAAGAAAGAAAGAGAGGTAGAAGGTGAAGGGGAGGCGGAGAGGGAGGGAAAGGGACTGAGACTTAAGGCTAATACATTTCTGTTGCATAGATGTAGCATTAAGGCTAGTGAGTTTGAGATTTGTCCTACATTTCCTAGAGGAAGAGATGAGGGGTGAGTGGAAGACCCTTTCCTGCATCTTTAAACTTCAACTTATTCCTGGTTCAGTATAATCTGAGAAGACCTGGGGGTGGGATGTGGTGTCCGTGTGAAGCTCTTCCTGCAGTCCAGGTTCACACTGTCCTTGATTTAGGGCCTTGGGCTCCTGAATGCAGGTGGTAGGCCAGGAGACAGTGTGGTGCAGTGGGCAGACTCACCTGGGGTGAGTTCTTGGCTCCTCCGTGGAACCTCTCTGCACCTCAGTTTTCTCCTTTGCACAGTAACTGTGCCACAGGGTGAACATGAGGAACAGGATATGTGTGTGTGTACACACACACAGATACACATTTTTATATACATACATATATATATATATATGTGTGTGGCCTGACACGTTATAGATGCTCAACCAATGTTAGTTTCTTTTCTAGTTTAAAATGTATTTCTGATTTGTGCAGTGGAAAGCTCCTGCTAAAGGATGTTTCAGGCAGTAGCAGACAGGTTGCAGAGGCATTTTTGTGAGTAGTGGTACCCTTGTAACACTCCAGAACTGTCCCCACCCTGTCAAGAAAGGCTGGTCTTGTAGAGTTGGGACTTGCTTTCAGCCGATGTTTTTCACCTCCAGGTGGGCATTAGATTGACATTGTTTTGTCAAAATACACATTCTGGGCTCCAAATCAGACCTACTGCCCAGGCATCAGGAGCACCTGGGAAGCTTTTCCAAAAGTGGAAAAGCTTCCCAGGTGCTCCTGATGCCATCCTGGCTTAGAGCCACTGCTTTAGACAAACCCAGACTGACTTTCTCATGTGTCTAAAATACGATTTGTTTTATGGAACTTTAGTTTGGGTGTAGCCTCTTAGGGCTGCAGCAGTCTTTTTCTGAGAGAGTGTGTCCTCTGACCCTTTGCCTCATCAATGAGAATTGGGTGTGATTCTTTCATAGTAATAATAACTAACTGAGTCATTTTTATATATATTAACCCATTCAGTTCTCACAATAGCCCTACAAGTTTGGTACTGTCATCATGTCCCATTCGCATGACACGTCAGAGTTTGAGATGGGAAGAAAGGAGGTTTTGCACTCAGGCAACCTGGTGCTGGAAGTCAGTGTCCTTGTCCCTGGCGTTATCCGTCTATTTTAATTGCAGATAAGATTCCCCTGGAAATGGGCTTTGGAGCGTGTAGCTCTTACCCAAGGGTGTGGAAATTTGGTAGGAACCAGTAGCCTCTTTCTCCACTGACCCTGTGTTGTTTCTTGGCATATCCTGGCCTGGTCCAAATTTCAAGAGAATTTATACATCAGAGCAGTTGTGTGTGCTCGCAGGCGGAGATGGAGGTGATAGAGCAAATGTACAACCCTGCTTCTCACATTTGCTCCTTCTACTCTCCCTTAACTATTCAAGTGTGGGATTCGTTTATTGCAGGGGTGAAAATTTGGGGGTTGTTTCTTTGACTTCTTTCACTATAGCTAAAGTGATAGACGGGGCAGTCTTCAAGGGTGGATGGTCCTTTGAGAAAGCCTGAGTAGAGCAGTTTTCATTTCCTCTGGACTCGGGAGAGAACAGAACACAGTTCTCAAAGACTTGTGGGCTCACAGCTTTAACAAACCTGCTGATGTTAGATGGTCATTTGAGGAGTGTTTTCATTGGAGAGCCCTTTGTAGCTTGGAACAGAGTGTTTGATAGTCTGGGGAAGACTTCTTTTAGACTGTGCTGCCCAACAAAAAATCATGGAGCCCTTGGGTAAATGCAGCAAGTGCGAAATAATGATAAAAATGACTACTTGCTGTGTGCCAGGCACTGTGCTAGGTCTTTTAGACACTTTGTCCCTAACTCCACTTCATTCAGAAGGTAGATGTTATGCTTCTCATTGTATAGAGGAGGAAATGGACTCAGAAAGTTAAATGATGAGTCTCAAGGTCATGCAGATAAGTAGTGCAGTCAGGATTTGAAGCCATTTCTCTCAGACTCCAAAGCCCATGAACTTTCCATAATACTCTGCCTCTTCTGTGAAAGAAAACTGTGCTTTCAGCTTCACAGCAGACATTAATTTGTAAATAAAAGTTGTCTTTTCTAATATAACATCAGTATTTTCTTTTGGATAAAATGACTAAAATAAACACTGCTAAATGTTGTTCTGAAATGAAAGAAGTAAAAAGAAATGAATGAGTGAATGAATGAATGAAACAAGCTGGACTGGTGTGGACATATCGAGCCCAGGGAGACCTCTCCCACAGTGTCCTCAGAGCTCTGATAATTTTCTTCGAACAAGTCTGTTGGAGATTTTTAATCCTCCTTTTGTTAAAAATGATATATTCCAGTGTCTGTGGACCACGAAGTAGCAACTTGTATTTTTAGCTACATTTTAATTTCTGACTTCTTTACTCTTGATATTTTTCCTTTGGTTATTCCTCCTTTCCTTCCACTTTCCCCCCCCTATTTTGCCTTTTTAAGTACAAGGTTTTGCTTGCCAGTGTTACTTGTTTTAGCTGGATAATGTATATAATTTTAAAAGTTCAGATTTTTTTTGAAAAAGTCTTGAGAAGCCATATCCATTAATTTATGAATTACAAAAATACAGGATGAGCTTTCCAACAAATGTTGTTATAATTCTTATCATTCCATTTCCAATTCAGCTATTATGGATGCCCTGAGAAAACAAATACAGGGGGAAAATAAGATTTGATCGTATTAATTACAATTTCACTTTTGTGGTTAAATAGCTTTCCAGCTAGAGCTGGAGTTGCTTCTTAATTAAACAAACATTTCCTGAGGGCCTGGAATATGCCAAACCCTGTGTAAGTCTTTGATTTCACCTGTTCTTAGGGTGATAATGCCATTTCCGCTTTGAGTTGGTTTTTAAAATTCTTAGCAGCAGCTCTCAGCATAGTTTATTAGGCCAGAGTTTTGGCATGTTATCCCATGAAAGCCACTTTTCCACATGCCTGAAGGGTAACACCATGTCTGTCTTCTCATCTGTATAGTGTGTCTTTGGCTTCTCTCTTACTCTTCTTCCCTTGTTTGTTTTACTTTCCTGGCTAGGTACAAATAGTACTGAAGCCAGTTTAATTTGTAAAAAATTGAATAGATTGATGTTTCCCATCACATGTCCTTCAGACCATTGGCATTATAGTCACTTGTACTTGTTAAAAATGCATTTTCCTTGCAGTCAGCAGTAATGTAATGGCTAAATGGAGAGCCAGAGGGGAGAAAGAGCAACCAGGGGGGTCATTTTATAAACTATATAAATGTGTAACCAATGTACTGTATACTTGAAGCTAATGATAAAATTAAAAAAAAAAATGCATATTCTTATGCCCTACCCCAGATCTGAATTTGATAATTGTTGAATTAGAGTTACATGTGGTCACTATATTATTTTAAAACTATGCATAAAATGTTCTTTTTCTTTCTTTTAAAAAAGGTAATCTCATCTCCTCTCCCACCCCGTTAATGTACTCTGATTAAAAAACAAAAACAACAAAAAACACTTCCAAATAAGAATCTTGGAATTCGGTTTCAGAATTTGAGATACTTTCATTAGACTTTTATTGAAACATGAGATTGTGTTTTGAACAGTGTGGATATTTTCAAGTTGTTATTAGCAAACTATCAAATTACTTGACTTAAAAAAAAAGTTTAATGATGACAAAAGTCATTAATTTGAAGTCCTAGTTCAAACAAGTTGTGATTTAAAATGAGTCAAATGAGTCACAGGGTTGGATTGGGTGGCTGGACTGGGTAGAAGCAGGTTCTGGGCTCTACCTGTCAGCCACATAGCCCCAAGGAAGTCTTTTCAATGTTCTGGGCTCCAGTGTGCTCCTCTGATGAGTAAGTGATTGCACGATCATGCCGTGACCTCCGTTTTGGTTCTGATTGAGTTAGACCCCGTGAGAAGAGAAATTAAAGATGTTGACACATAAGTCAATATGTTGGAGAAAGTTTTATCCTGTTAGGGAGACTTTTGAAACAAAATGTGTGGGGCTTGTAGGACCTACAGTCCATCAGACCATAGAGAATAAGAATATAGAAGTTAAAAAGAAGTGACTGAGAGTTTCTTGTAATCATTCAGAACAACAATGCTGTCCTTACCCAAGTTCCGGTTATTGAAACCCAACCAGGAAATGGACTTCCTTAAGGCAAGGACTATGCTTTGTTCGACACGTTTCATTTGTTGTCCTGTTGCCAGGTACATTTGTACTAATTTATAAATTCTAGTAGAAGTGGGTGATGGTAGGAGCTGAGCAGAGCAGTGTTGCTAGTCGTCTTATTAGAAACCACCGCTATTAGAGTAAAGAAACAGAGCACGCTACCGTAAAAGATTCATTAGTATCGAGTTAATTCAAACAGCTGGAGAACTGGCGAATTGGGGAGACATTGGAGTTTAGTAAATTATTTCTTGCTTGTGTTGTTATATTCCATGTCTCTCTATTCATTTATGAAGAGAGTGATGAATGTGTCAAAGGTGGCAAAATATGTAAAGACCAATGTGCCTTAAATATTAGTGATTTATGGACATCTTTATTTAAGGGAAAAAATTTCTCATAAATCCCCAGTACTGACATAAATATTTTTATTATGAAATAGCTTAAATATACCTGAACATAAAACTATATATAAACTCCTTATGCTTCTAGTTCTTATATAAGTATAAAACAATGCCAAATTTATACAGTAAATTCAAGCAAAACTATAAAACTAATAAAATTTAGATTAATAACTTATTATGACATAATTTTGTTGGACTAAAATTAAGCTTCTCCTTGAAAATGTGATTATGGTTCTGACAGGCAGAATTACAGTTCTGAGATCCTTGTGAAACTCAGTTCTCCTTCCACTTCCCTGTATTTGAAACTTTCTTCATATAAAGCACCTGCTTTTGGCAGGGATCCTTGATTTTTGGTTTTCATTCTGCATCATTATTTTTCTTACTTGTCCTTGATAATTAAAATTATACAGCTGGATGCCACATTGACCGGAAACATAACTGTAAACCCACTTTTGATTAAGCAAGAAGTTGGGACTTGTTGCCTGGTTGCACATGAGATGGTGGAGGAAAGAGAAGAGTACCTGGTACCTGCAGTATTGGGTTTCAGATTTGGGTGAGAGTGCGTGGTGCCCTTCAAAATGTGGAACAAAAGAAGAAAAGTCGGTTTTGAGGGGATATGATTAGTTCAAGACAGGTTTCTAGCAGTATGGTGGACTGGGTACTCTAACACACTTCCCTCACTAAAGCATTGTGTTTTGGTTAAAGCGTTTTTTAGTGTACTTTTGGGATTATGGTCTAAGACATCTCCAAAGTCTTTTACTGCAGTCATATTAACCAACCATCAAAGTTGGGAGATCTGCATGTAAACAAATGCAAGATAGGTTGCCTCAAGAGCAAATGCTGATATTACCACTGTGGTTGCAGACTAAGCCTTGGGTCAGTGGCATGGTAGAAGAGCCTGCATTCTACTAGGACCTGTAAAAGAAGTTAAAGTGGCTCCCGGTAGATAGTACCTCTTGGCTTTGGGCAGAAACAAACACAAATACTTCCTGAGGAAAGCATCTCTACCTTAGACCTTAGGATTCTTCTAAGATCAACCAAATGTGAGTTCAGAATTACAGATCTCTAGTCCTACTAGAAAACAAGCCACCAGGAGTAAGAGTCACCAGATACAAATAGAAAACAACAGATTTGGAACCCTGAGGACTTTAGGTATTAAAATGATCTGATACAGAATATAAAGTAACTATATTTGAAATGTTTTAAGAAAAAAATATGTAATCTCAAGTAAGGGCAAATAGCATGAGATAAAAATTGACCAAATATATTATTCAGTCATGAAAAAGAAGGAAATCCTGCTGTTTGCAACAACGTGGATGTACCTTGAGGACATTATGCTAAGTGAAATAAGTCAGACAGAGAAAAACTATACTGTATGGTTTCACTTATTTGTGGAATCTAAAGAAAAAAATACTAAACTCATGGAATCAGAGAACAGATTGGTGGTTGCCAGTAGCAGGGCTTTTGGGAGTAGGGGAAACGGGCGAAGGTGGTCAAGGTACAAACTTCCAGTTATGAGATAAATGAGTTCTGGGACATAATGTTCAGTTCGGTGACCGTCGTTAACAGTACTATATTGTACAACTGAAAGCTGCTAAGAGAGTAGACTTTAAAAGTTCTCATCACAAGAAAAAAATTCTAACTATTTGAGGTGATCGATGTTAACTAAACTTTTTCTGGTGATCATTTCTCAATATATAGTACATATATCAAATTCTGTCATATACCTTATACTAATGCAATGTTATATGTCAATTATGTCTCAAATAAACAGAAGGGAAAAAGAATGTGTACAAGGGCACCATAAATCTAGGTGTGTTTCTTGTTTAAATATATTGACCAGGGCAGATTTGGGAAAAAACAAACAAACTAACAAAAACAAAACCTAAGGAAAAAATATGTGTTGAAATAAAAATTTAATAAATTAGATTGGAAACATCTGAAGAAGCAATTAACGAACTAGGAAAAAGTTTGAAGAAATTAACCAGAATGTAATATAGAAATATGAGATCTCTTGCGAGTCCCAGAAAGATAATAGAGCCAATGGAGGGAAGTAATATTTGAAGATCTACTGTATTAATAAATCCAGAGAGAGTTTATGAAGGATATAAATAACCAGTGTTCCTTAAACTCTATTAATTTACGGACAGATAAAGGAAGCACAACATATACCAAGAAAGGTAAATAAAAAGAGATCCACATCTAAAGATGAGAAAATTTCAATCCATCAAAATTAAAAAGATGATCATAAGAATCCCAGAAAGAAAAGATAGGTTGTTTCTCAAGGGAATAATGGACTGACAGCTAATTTTTCAATAGCAGTAATGGAAGTTGGCAAAATATCTTCAAAATGCTAAAAGAAAATACTGTCAATTGTATACCAACAAAACTGTAATTGAAGAAAAAGGCAAAATACAACTTTTCAAAAGTACTAAAACTTATCACAGCAGAATTTTACCAAGAAACTTCTTAAAGGATATACTTAAGAAGAGCGTGATTCTAGGAAGAACTGAGATGCCAGAAAGAATGATGAACAAAGAAGTTGGTAATCATGTAGATAAATCTTATGAATTAAAATTAAATAAAATTAAAAATTCAGTTCTTTTGTTATACTAGCCACATTTCAAGGTGCGTGTGGCTAATAGTTACTGTGTTGAACAATACAAATATGGAACATTTCCATCACTGAAGAAAGTTATATAGGACAGCACTGCTATAGAACAATGAGAAGGAAATACACTAATAATCTGCAGTTTATTGACTGTAAGATAATGTTGTTAGTACAAGCCACTGTTATAGAATGTGTAAAAACTTTTTAGGAAAACATTGCCAAGTATTTTTAAGAGGCCATTTTTTTTTATAAAATGCATCTCAATATTACTTGTGTGAAAATGTGAAGAAATACGCCTCTTAGAATGGATGCAGTATGGGGTTAGAGCGTCAATGGCATGGATGTCTAGAGTAGTTGAGAGAGAGGTCTGGCCTGGAGACAGCATGATGCATACTTGACATAAAGTACATACCAATAAATGTTGGATAAATGAATGGGTGATTTACTAGATGGCTGGATGGGAGTCATCAGAACACCCTGGTAGTTGGGCCTGGCAACGTGGTTGAAGTTACTGGAAAGGTTTGTATGCTGTATGAGGAGGGTCGAGATGAAGCCACTACGCACACCATGTATATTCTAGTGGTCATGTAGAAGAGGAAGCCTGCAAACGTGCTTTCAGGGAGGTGGGGAAGAACCAAAGAGAACTCAAGCAATCTGAGACTACAAGATGAGGAGGTTGCAGAGACAGTCAAGGTAAGGAATATGTATTCCTGAAATAAGTGTCATCTTGCCATATGTGATAGGCAAAGCATCGAAAATCACAGAGGTATCATGAAGGAGGTGGTATTTGGGCTGGACCTCGAAGGACGAACAATTGGCACATCAGAGTAGTAGGGTGGTGCAGTCTAGGCAGAAGGAGTAACACAAACAAAAGCATGACATTATGAAAAGATGTGAAGCCCTTGGCGGTAGTTCCTAATGGGCCAGACTTTACTGTGTCCATCTTCTTTCTAGGTAAAGATCTGGTGTTGATGAAGGAGCATATGTTCCCTAAGAGCAGAAGCATACATTTTGCTGACTTAAGTTGGAATGGAAGGTAATTAAAATAGCTGCAGCATGACCAAATACCTTCCCAGTGCTCTAAACAGGCTGTACTTTAATATGGATTTTACAACATTCTCTTAAATTACAGAATTTATTGCTGAATTTTGAGATTTAAGTTCTGTATTAAAAACTTTAATGACTATGATGTATTAAAAGAAGTAGTCATATGACATCCTTAGACTAGAGAGTGGAAAAGAGACTTAGCTTGCTAAAGTTCACCAGATCAGAGTGCTAAGAAACTATGGGGCAGATAAGACTTGGGTTAAAATCCCAGGTCCTTGGTTTAAAAGCTATGTAACATCAGTCAAGTTATTTGACTTCTTCATGCCTCAAGTTTTTCCATTTAAAAATAGGCATAATATGTGGTACATATATACAATGGAATATTACTCAGCCATAAGAAGAGATGAAATACTGCCATTTGCGACAACATGGATTGACCTCGAGATAATCATGCTAAGCGAAATAAGCCAGACAGAATAAGTTGAAAATCACATGATATCACTTATATGTGGGATATAAACCTAAAAGTAACAAATGAACAGGACAAACAAACAAAGACTTATGGTCATGGACAATAGACTAGTGGTTACCAGAGTTTAGTGGGGAGGGAAGAAGGGAGAGGTAGACAGGGTAAAGGGGATCAAATATGTGGTAACAGAAAGAAATCTAACTATGGGAGGTGAACACACAGTGTAAACATATATGCCTTACTGTTAAAGTGTACAGCTGAAACGTATTGGATTTTGTTAACCAGTGTCACCATAATAAACAAACAAATAAATAATACATTTAAAATTTGAAAAAAAAATCTAACTATGGGTGGTGAACACACAATGCAGTGTATATATATGCTTTACTGTTGAATTGTACATCTGAAACTTACTGGATTTCATTAACCAGTGTCACCATAGTAAAACATAAATTAAAAAAATAGGCATAACAATAGTTCCTATTTTAGAATGGACATGAGAATTAATGAAAAGCCCTTAGCAAAAACAATTACCCATTATTATAAGTATTCTGGTATTTTTTAAAAAAGGAAATACAATAAAACTATTTATTCCCAATAATAAATTGGAAATTTATATCTAACCATGTCTGTGCATCAGCATCATTTGTGGACAGTTAACAAAATAAAGATTGCCAGATCCTATCCCAGACCTAGTATTCGGAGTACTTGGGCTTTGAACTTTACATTTTTTTGAGGGCACCCCAGGTTTGGGAACCCTTGCTCTGGAGTTGAGTAGCATTTGGTCAGTTTTACGTAGATATTTACTTGCTTCCTTGCTATACAGTATTCTGAACATTGGCCCTTAATATTTATCGAGTATGTAAACTTCTAGGTTATTAATCCTGATAACTGTGGGTCTTCACTCCTATACCTTCTTTTCTCTTTCTCTCCCCATTCCTCTTTCCCTTCCCCTCCATTCCATATTGAACTTTTAGATAGTCAGGTTGACTCTGCTTCGGACAGCCTGGTTCTGAGGCCTTTTTTTTTCCCCTTAAATAAAAATATTTTAAAAGAGACTTTGCTAAGGCAGACATTTGGCATGTTAAAATTGAACTTCAGTTTAGTTTCTAAAATAAATAATTCAACTTTTTTTATCCTTAAAAAAATGATTACAGGAAATGCTTCTAAAATAACTGATATTCCCCTTGTTAAAACTGTGGTTGTTATTGGCTAGATTCCAGCATGTGTTCTTTTTCCTTGGGGTATGGGAGGAGAGAACAGTATGGGAGGAGTATTCTATTCCTTGCCAACACATACACAAATCATAATGCTTCAAATTTAAGAGCAGTTTTTATATGATGGCAGTTTTATTTGGTATATTGTAAAATATGGCCTAGAGATTAAGAACGAAATATTTTCTATGTTTAGATCCATTAGAATATTCCTTTTAACTTTCGTGTGTGGATATTTTGGTTAACAAAAAACAAAAAAACAAAAAACCTTTGTATTGCAGCAGAAGTAGCCTTGCTGCTTAAATCTATTTAGTTCATGTATTTTACATTTCACATGGATGAAGAATGACTGAAATGTCAGTTTCGTTAGGGCAGGGATTTTGCTCAGTGCTAAATCCCCAGCTCCTAGAATGGTTCCTGACACATAGCGAGTGTACAGCGAAAGCTGTACTAACAATAAAACAACAACAACAACAACAACAACAACAACAAAACAATTAAAAAATGGGCAGAGGACCTAAACAGACACTTCTTCCAAGAAGACATACAGATGGCCAACAGACATATGAAAGGATGCTGAACTTCACTAGCTTTTAGGGAAATGCAAATCAAAACCACAATGAGATACAACCTCACACCTGTTAGAATGGCTATCAACAACAGGACAAGTAATAAGTGTTGGAGAGGTTGTGGGGGAAAAAAGGAACCCTCATACTCTGCTAGTGGGAATGGAAATTGGTACAGCCACTACGGGAAATAGTACAGATGTTCCTCAAAAAACTAAGAATAGTATTATCACATGACCCAACAATCCCTCTTCTGGGTATTTACCCAAAAAACTGAAAACATTTATCCACAAAGATATATGCACACTGATGTTTATAGTAGCATTATTCATAGTGGCCAGGACATGGAAGCAACCGAACTATCCTAAGATAGATAAATAGATAAAGAAGATGTGGCACATATATACAATGGAACATTACTCAACCATAACAAAAGATGAAATACTGCTATTTACAACAACATGGTTGGATCTTGAGACAATTTTGCTAAGCCAAATAAATCAGAAAAATTTGAAAACCATTTGATTTCACTCATATGTCGGATATAAAACTGAAAGCAACAAACAAATATGACAGAGACCCATGGACACAGATAGTGGATTAGTGATTACCAGAGGGAAGGGGGAAGGGGAAGGTAGATAGAGGTACAAGGGGTCAAATATTTGGTGATGGAAGGAAATTAACTTTGAGTAGTGAACATGACATATTGCTGAATTGTACACTTGAAACTATTTTGATTTTATTAACCAATGTCACCTCAATAATTTTAATTATAAAAATATTATTAAAAGATTTTTAAATACTGTACTAAATGAATAAGCTAACAATTAGACAACCAAAGCTAAAAACTATATATATTACTTTTTACTAAGAAACTTCTTCAAGGGCTCGTAAAAGTAACAATACCTGATGTTTGTCAGGTATTCAAATTAAAGGCTTCCTATATGGTTCCATAGCACCCTGTGCTTCTTAAAAATTACACCGCATCCCTTAACCTAGGTCCTTATGGTTGTATCTACAGTGCCTTAAAAATATCTATACTGCTTTTATATTTGGTTTCATTGGTTAATAGTTCCTTAACTTGGCTCATAGTATCATCTCAGTTTTGCAAATAATGGAACAAAGGTTAAAGAGAATACGTTAGTTGTTCCAGAAAGCATTGGGTCATAAGTAGCAGGGCTGGGACTATAACTTCTAAATATGCTAATTTCTTCATCCCTTGTTCTTTCCAGAACAGTCTTTAAAACATTGATAAGCATAAATTTATCTGCCCCCCATCCCCCACACCCAGTTAAAATTCTCTTTACTTGAGAGTATAAGAGGGAAGTTGCTATGTGAAACCTTTTCCTAACTGCCATAATGTCTTCCTTCATCAGCCACAAACTTTGTTGGGTGCCAGTTTGTGTTATTCTTTTCAGTTGCCTGTGATGGGTAGCTATGGTAGATTTTTTTGGTGGGGGTGGGGAAGGAGACTAGCCATCATTATTTCATAGAATTTATATTCTCCCAAACATTTTAAGATGTAAATTTGTTGATACTGTGAATCTAAGTTTTTAAAATCAAGTTTCCAAAGCTGTGAGAGGAACGTTCTTAAACATATTTTTGCTGGTCCTCCTGGTCATTTTGGGATAGAAATTTTAGAGGTGTCAAATTGGCTTGGCAGATATTTCTGGAATCAGGCTTAAGACAGAGAAACCTTGCTGTGACATTAGAATAGAAAAAATAAAATGCTGGCCAAACATTTAAGATTCTCATATGGTGGCAATATCTGGGCATACATTTTGCCAAGGGCAAAAATCAATCAACACACATCCAAGGTTCCAAATAAGACAGGATATTAAAATCTATGAATCTGATCTAAGTTGAATTTCTTTTTAGTCTCTATTGAGAAAGATAATTTGGTGACTTCAGCAGGATTGTACCCAATTCGATTAGTAGGTCAGGGTTCATTCTCCCAGACTGCTAGTTTTAAACTTGCTGCCATTACCTTACAAATGACTTTAAAGAGTTACTTGAACAGTGCTCACCACAAAGCTTTGATTTCATCATGAAATAGCAACAAGAATCTAATTCCTTGTGCCCATGGTAGACATTGACCTTTAGTATTAGAACTGAGGCATAGATGGGAATAAACTGCTGTTAATGGTCTTTCCTTGAGGATCAAGCCATGGGAATATATACGGACTTGAGGAGTAGTTTGGGGTGGAAAAAAAAAACATTTTATTTTCTCATCGGGTGCCTGACTTCTCAGATGAGCCATTGTGTTTGTTCTGGCTCTTATAAAGCAAGATCACATCACCCCTCGATGCAGCTTTTTTTATTAGTAGCTTCACAGTTCATGCCTTTGTTGTTCTGTTGCACAGTAGGGAAAGGGTGACGATAAGTGAGCTCAATAAAGGCTTTTCAGGGAGCGTTTCTGAGTTTGTCATTGCCATCTGTCCTTTTCTCTTGTTTTCAGGCTGTTCACATTTTGTGAGACTCTTAGTTTTCTGATTGGTGTGGCATGGACAGTGTATGTAAATACAAAGAAAGAAGTGGAGGTGAGTAATATTTCTAATAAATCATTTAGAAGAAAGAAAAATCCTGCTCACTCTGTAAGGTCACATCAGATATAAGATATGAAGCATTTGGATTATTTTGGTTTAGTTCTTAGTGACTTGTTTTCTTAATTTTTGAAATCATAATGTCTCTCACCTAAAACTTGGGCCCTTTTGGAAGGAAGAGACCAGGACTTGATGCCAGTAAATCACTTATTTCCAACACTGGGCTGAGTGTGCATCCTACTTATCTCTTACAGGTGGCTTGGTGCAAGTATAGTATTATCTTGTCAAAAATCTTTTGTCCTGCTTTGAGCAGTGGGAATGTACTGTTATCAATGGAGCAACTCCTAGGACCAGAAAGCTTTCAGCGTGATAGGCAGTTTCTGTTCGGGACACCTGCTGCCCGAGCACACTGCCCCCGTTGTTTCTCCTACTGAATGTGTCCTGGGCGGTCTTTTTTAGCCTGTAGTTGAGTCTTGGCCTTTTTCCTGCATGCATTTCATTTTTGGTGGAACAAATTTCTGTCTTGTTTTGCAGGTTTTGCTGATATGAATTTAACATATGAGGATAGTTCATACAAACTCGTATTTCAAAGAGTGCGTGTTGAGATGTTGTGGTGTTTGAAAGAGCACTTGGTCAAAGTGGAAGCAGGTGATCTGGACTGTCATCCTTGCTCTGCTGGCTGTGTGGCCTCTGGAAAAATATTTGACTTCTCTCAGCATCAGTGTCTGGGGATGGGGGTGGGCTTGGGCTTCTTGGAATGCTGGATTTTTAAGTCTCCCAGTGCTAAGATTCCACCATTGTGTTTTATGTTTTCTGAGATGCTGAGTCGCAGAAAGTGGGGTATACCAATGTTTACTGAAGGCTGTACTCCCGTGAAGTTGTAGGTAACACCAAGGAGGCACTTTCTAATTAAACGACATTTATATGGCATGGCCAGCAATAGAGAAGTTTGGGCATGTTAGTTAGGGAGGGAAATAACCGTGGTCTTCTTGTCTCTTTATGGCAAGTTAGCAGAATAAGAAAAAGGTTTTCTTACTTCTAGGAAAGTACTGTTGTTAGCCTTGGAAGTGTTATTGGACACTTGGGTTTTGAACTTCTAAATTAAGAATTACTGAGCTCAGATAAACAAAAACTTCTTAATTTATTAGCTCTTATTGTTCGGATCAGAGGAAGCCCACAGATCAGGCTAATATAGTATCATATCCCATTTCTGATTTGTATTCCCATACTATTTAATAAAAACCTTATTTAAAAATATTCTAATACTACAAGCAATACATATTAATTGTAGAAAATTTGGAAACACCAAGAAGGAAATACAAATATCCTCTAATTCCATGACCCAGAAAGAGTTATTGTTCATACTTTTGTGCCTTTAGATTATACACACTCAGTTTGTAGAACAAAACTGGGATTATACCATACATGTATAACTTGGTATCTTGCTTTTTTTTCCCTGCTGTGTTCCTTTTGAGATGATTTTTGGGACTTAGTTTCCAAATGAAGGTAGAGGATAAATGTAATATTATGGTTGGCACACTTGTGACAGGGTCTGTTTTGACTTAAGAAATAGAATTATGGACCCAGTATCTGAAAATAACATTTGTCCTGTTCTCTCTTGAATATGATTTCAATATTTAGCATGTATTGATGTTGTCATAGTTATCACTGTAACTAACAGATGAAGACTTCCTAGTCTGTTAGCTCTTAATTGTTCACTAATTGCTTTTATAAGATTCTCTCATTTTACATTTCTGCCAATATTGCTAGGTGCAACATTAATGACCATACATTGCTTTAACACTGTCTCTGGATGCCATGATTCTTCAAGTTGAAACATGATAGCTACTGTGAGCCAGGCCACAGGTTTGGCATGAAGTAGGATATTTAAGAGATTCCTTTTGCTCAAATATATTATACTTTTGATGATATTTATGATTGATGTGTTGAATATTGGTTTCATATATCATTTTCCTTTATTATGAAATGAAAAATGATTAGTTTTCTTTTGGATGATTTAGCCTATACATATTTCTGTTGCATCATTCACTTTGCCTTGGAAATACATTCTAAATTCTGAATCACATTGGAATTTTTTATGACCTTTTCCTTATGTGTCTTTTGGTGGTACCCTTTGAAGTCCTGAAATGTTTTTTATATTTGATTGAGATTAAATCTGGGTTTCATTTTACTTTTTAAAAAACATATTGAGCAAGTTAATTTTCTGTTCAAGTTCCTAAGGGGAATGGTTCCAGCCCTCTGTGTCCCAAGAATTCAGACTGAGCCTTGCCAGAACATTCCTGTGGTTTTCCACAGGGCAGATCAGTGTGTTCATGAAATTTTAGTTGTAGCTTGTGTTTTCTGTGGTTAATTAAAACATCTGGCTTTTAAATTTTCCACAAACAGAGCATAATTGTTTGGCCAAACCTTTTCAATAATGATTAAATACTTCAATCCTACCCTCAGAATAGCCCAGCCTTGTCTTTAAGATACCTTATAAGCTATTGTTTCTGTTCATTAATGATTTTAAATATATGAGAGATGTTTAGAGTCATTCTACCAAACATACACTCTTGAGAGAGAGAGAGAGAGAGAGAGTTTGTGAAGCTGAATCCCTATAATGGCTTCTGGCCTTTGCCCCCTCCAGGTTAGAGCTGCTGTGGGTGAGCTGCAGTGATCCGTAGCCAAGCATGCTGTGGTCGGATCTGCCCAGCCGTGGAACAGAAACATTTGCTGGATGGAAAATCCATAAAAGAAAGCTGCTGTGAAAGCCTGAGACAGACCATAACTTAAGCAAAATCAGGTTGGTATAAGATAAGAGAGGCTGGATAAAGTGAATTGGCTTCAAAAGGAAAAAGTTGCTTTGTTTATTCCATAAAGTATTTTTGAGACAATCCCAAATAATCATTTCAGTTGTACGAGAGAGTCCTAGCATCATATAAATGGCAGATATAGCCTAACAAACTTCTGTGTACAGTGTGTTGTTGTCTTCCTCTTTTTCTCTCCCGTCTTCCTTTCCTCTGTCCCACACTCTTCTCTTCTTGGAGAAGAGAGGAAGAAGATCTCAATCACAAATGTATATGAAGCCACAACAAGAGGCGACTCACAGCAACCTTGATGGTATTGGTTTTATTCTGGAGAAAAAGCAGTGTCTGAGAAAGCACAAACTGGCATTGGTACTTTCAGGGACTTGCTCTCGTTTGTGTTTTCAGACTGTGAAGTGTGGACCGTGGAAACCTGACATTTTTTGGGGGTGGAGGTGGAGGATGAGGTGGGGAGGCTAGGGGATATTTTGTGCTCCTTTGCATGGCAAGTTTTTCTTTTATCTACCCCCAAACAAAAGCTAGCAACACATTTGGTTTCAGCAGGGTGCTTTTGGCATGTCCTGAAAATAATAGGAATATAAATAAGTGCAAAATAGTCTTACTGTGGACCAGGGGAAATGAAACTGTATAAACAACCTCATGTGTGGCAATAAGGTGGAAAATAATTCATTTTGAAAAAGTATATTGTACAGGGACAGGCACTACAAACATTTTGTATTGGATATTCAGTGGGTAACTCGACATTATACATAATACAAAGAGGAGAGCGGGTCAGCAGTCTTGAGAACCTGTGAAGTAGTAAATGTCGACTCTGCCTACCCCACATCCTTTTCATACTTCTTTCAACAAATGACCCAGATTTTCCCTGGGCAGTCAATCACCCTTTCTTTGTTTTTAGGCTATGTAGTTAGAGGAGGTGACCTCGCTGTGTTATGGGCATGTGATATAAGCTTGGCTAGACAGGGTCACGTCACAAGGATCAGTTTATGGAGGAGCCTCAATATTTTCACTATTTGCAAAGAAGTTTTTTCTTTTTGTAGATTTGTTAAGCTGGAGCTGCTGGTGACTCTCTTTGCTACCACTTAGGGAAAGACTTTCTGAGAATGAAGTAACACGGAGGAAATCAGAGCAGGGAGATGAAGGAAATGAGATGGGGAGGGAGGAAGGGGCGTGCACACATACACAGACACACACACACAGAGACACACAAAGAGACACACACACTCACAGACACACACACACATGTCCTGGATTTTGCAGCACCTAAAGCTGGCAACTCCGGTTTCACTTTCCTGGCAGGTTAGCTAGTTAGTTTGAGTAACATGTCCATCACTTAACATGTACAAACATTTTGATTAGTTATGCTTTTTAGGTTGAGGTCTTAGGATGAAACGACTGTGACACAGTCCCTGTCTTCAGGAGCTCACAGGGGATAGGTCAGATCAATATTCAGCCAGCTGACAAATGTAAGTGTGAAAAATGTATCACTAGAAGAAAGAACTAAATTCTGTGGGAGGAGAAGACATGGCATTATGAGCACTGCTGCTTGCTGGAGAGACTAGCAGAGAGCTGTAGCTGTTATTTAACAAAGGAGAAATAGGATTTAGTCTTCGGGAACACTTAAAAAAATATATTTGATTCAATTACTTGCTTTTTGAGTCAGAAAGAAAGGGAGGCTTTCCAGAGTCTATATTTAAAAGAAATTGGAGATAAGGAAGATAATTTCAGAGCTTCATAGTATTGAATCTTGGTATTTACTGCAAACATAGTTGTTCAGGAGCACCCAAATGAGTGGTTATCAGAGAGCTGTCCAGAGTTTATTTTGACAGCACAAAGTAACAGCTGCTTTTCTCCCAAAACCTCTATTGGCTTTCTGTTCTAAGCAGAATTCTAAGTGTGTCGTGAATTTTAAAAATTTATTTCTTCTTCTTAATGTTAGACTTTATTATTATTATTTTTTATAATTGATACTGCTTTTTAAAAAAATTAATAAACTTTATTTGGGGAAGGGCAGTTTCAGGTTATAGAAAAATTGAGCAGAAAGTTTAGAGTTTGTATACCTATATATATACCTATTTGTATATATACCTCCCAACCCCCCACCCCCGTTTTCCCTATTATTAATATCTTGCATTAGTTTGGTGCATTCGTTAAAATTGTGAAGCCAGTATCAATATCAATTATTAATTAAAGTCCATAGTCTACATTAGATTAATTCTTTGTGTTGTACATTTTATGGGCTTTCACTAATATTTAATGATATGTATCTACCATTACAGTATCACACACAATACTTTCACTGCTCTGACAATCTCATGTTCTCAATATTCTTCTCTCCTTCCCTCTCCTTGAATTCCTGCAACTACTGATCTTTTTACTGTCACCATAGTTTTCCACAGTGTCATATAGGTGGAATCACTGAGATTGGCTTCTTTGACTTTGCAATATCCATTTAAAGTTCTTCCATGTTTTATCATGGCTTGATAGCTCTTTATAATGATGAATAATATTCTCTTGTTTGGATGTACCTCAGTTTATTTATCCTTTTACCTACTGCAGGGCATCTTGATTGCTTCTAAGTTTTAGCAGTTAAAAATGAAGCTGCTGTAAACATTCGTGTGCAGGTTTTTGTGTGGACATAAATTTTCAACTCCTTTGGGTAAATACCAAGGAATGTGATTGCTGGATTGTATATTAAGAGTATGTTTAGTTTTGTAAGACACTGCCAGCTGTTTTCTAAAGTGTCTGTACCATTTTACATTCCCACCAGAAAGGAATGAGAGTTGCGGTTTCTCTACATCTTCCCCAGCCTTTGGTATTGTCAGTGCTTGGGATTTTATCCATTCTAGTACATGTGCAGTGGTATCTCATTGAACTTTTTATTTGTAGTTACCTAGCGATGTATGATGTTGAGCATCTTTTCATATGCTTGTTTGCCACCTGTATATCTTCTTTGATGAGATGTCTGTTCAGATCTTGTGCCCATTTTTTAATTGGATTTTTCATTTTCTTATTGTTGAGTTTTAAGAGTTCTTCGTATATTTTGGATACCAATCCTTTATCAACTAGATCTTTTTGCAAATATTTTCTCCCAGTTCCGTGGATTGTCTTTTCATTCTCGTAAATTTTCTTTCTCACAACAGAAAATTTTAATTTTAGTGAAGTCCAACTTGTCAGTGAATTCTTTCATGCATTGTTGGTTTTGTATCTCAAAAGTCATTGCCAACCTAAGGTCATCTAATTTTCTCCTATGTTATCTTCTAGAAGTTTTGTAGTTTTACATTTTATTTTTAGATGTGTGATCTATTTTGAGTTAATTTTTGTGAAAGGTGTAAAGTCTTTGTCTACATCCATTTTTTTGTACATGGATGTCTGGTTATTCCAGCACCATTCTTTGAAATCATTATTCTTTTTTTGTTGAATGGCCTTTGCTTCTTTATAAAAGATTAGTTGACTATATTTGTATGGGTCTATTTCTGGGATCTCTGTTCTGCCCCATTGATCTGTTCTATTGATCTAGTATTTGTCTATTCTTTCACCAGTACCATACTGTCTTGATTACTGTAGCTTACAGTAAATCTTCCAGTCAGATATTGTGGGTCCTCTTACCTTGTTCTTCTCTTTCAATATTGTTTTGACTGTTCTGGGCTTTTTGCCTTGCAATATAAACTTTTGAATTAGTTTATCTATATTCACAAAATAACTTGCTGGGATTGTGTTGAGTCTATAGGTCAAGTTGGGAAGAACTGATATTTTGTCTTATTCATGTACATGGAATAACTATTTCTTTAGAACTTCTTTAATTTTATTCATCTGAGTTTTGTATTTTTCCTTATATGGGTCTTGTACATATTTTGTTAGATTTATATTTAAGTATTTCATTTATTTTGGTGCATATATATAGTATTGTATTTTAAAATTTAAATACCAATTGATTATTACTGGTGTATAAGAAAGCAAGTGACTTTTGTATATAAACTTTGTGTCCTGCAAATTTGCTATAATTGCTTATTAGTTCTAGGAGTTTTTGTTGTTGTTGATTCTTTGGTTATTTCTCTGTGGGATAACTCTGGGAATCTGCAGAGGTAGAAGAGAATTCAAATCAATCCAAATACATTTTCTATATTACTACATATATTACTTTAAATCAAAAATACTTTTTTTCTGATTTCACTTTTATGTGAAATCTAAAAAAAATAAATGAACAGACAAAACGAACAAACTCATAGATGCAGAGGACAAATGGACAGATGGAAGGGAGTTGGGAGCCAGCGAAAAAGGTAAAGGGAGTAAGAAGTACAAATGGGCAGTTACAGAATAGTCACAGGGATGTAAAGTACAACATAGGGAATATAGACAGTAGTGCTGCAGTAACTGTATATGGTGTCACATGGGTGCATGACTTAACAGGGGGCATCACTGTGGAAGTTACATAAATGTCTAATGACTGCTGTACACCTGAAACTAATATAATACTGAAATATCAACTTTAATTGAAAATATTTTTATAACTTTTTTAAATGCTTTTTTCATAAAAGTGGTAAGCATTTTTATGCCCATTATCCATTTGCATAAGGCAGATTAAATTAAAAGTTTTTTCATTACCTCTGTCTTTATCATTACCAATTACTACTGACTTAAAGATTGACAGGTTTCAAAAAATATATATTTCAATAATTTCAAGAATTTTCATTAATGGTTATATGATTTGGGTCTTTCATACCAAAAAAAAGCTTCATTTCACAAAACTTTAATTTTACTAAATCAAAAATTATGAATTACAGTGTCTTGGGTTTTGGGAACATAGTATGGTTTTATGTTTTATGAAAATTGGACATTTTTCATAATATAATTAAAATACTAGCTGTATTTTTATACTTGTGCTTTTTTTTGTCTGTATTGGTATGGTTCTTAATAAACTACTGTGCAGAAATGAATGTATTTATATAGGAAACATGGAAACTGTAAATTTGTATTTTTTTTAGTTACAACTGTAAAAATTACGAATGTATAAAGATGGAAAAGGAAGAAAAAAGTCAGTGCTTTATTGGGATGTTTAGATTCTAGTTGGCCATTTTCTTTAAAGTTATAATTTTGTTTGGGGACTGACTTTTATTTTTAATTCGAAAAAATATGTAAACTTGCTATTGGTTAAATTCAGTCATTTCTCCTCTCTAGCATATAACTGAAAGCTCATTTCTGCCACTGGGCTTTAATCGGGTATTCAAATCACACTATTAGATTTAGAACATGTTTTCTGGAGTTTCATTAGTAGGTCAGGCCATCCCTTCCAGTTCCCAGAGGGCTTAGTCCTCCAGGATGGCTTATCCGCTTCCTGCTCTTTCTTTGTAATCTTATTTCAACCTGGGAGACAGCTGGATGGGAACTGACATGTTTGTTACCTGGCCCCTTTGCTTTTCTTGGCAGTCTTTTGGCTGATAATGTCTCTTCGTAAAAATGCATCTACAGAGCAATGTGGAGTTATTCTTTTTATTCATTTAAAAGAAAAAGCCATAGATAAGCTTTCATTTGTATCTCTAGGATCCTGGACGTCGGTATCATGCATCTTTTAACCCAGTCACTCCTTTAAATCTTTTCTTTCTCTCTGGTGACCTTTTAAAAATCTTTGTGACCTATTTGCAGAATGATGAATGATCCTATGAGGAATGTAATATAATGTTCTATGAGGATTTGATCTTGTTGGTCTTGCTTTTCGTAGAAAGTTGAAACAAAATACAGCTGGGTGATAGTAACTGCTTAGCTGCCCTTTACTTTGAATAGAGTATTGTGCTGACAAAAGTTAGGGGTTCAGAATGATTGAGCTGTTTAAGTTCGAGTTGTTGTACAATTCCATTGTGAAGGCTTCAGCCTATTTATAATCATTTGGTTGCAGGTGAAGAAAAATCAGGTCAACTTAGTCACATTCAATGAGCCAATTCAAGAATAAAGAGAGTGTCTGGAACTTAGCTTTCATTAGGAGACACCATTTTTGTGTAAATATGTAATGACGATGTTTATGATAAATATATTAATAGAGTTTGGAACATTACATGTTTTTATTTTTTTCTTGTCTTTATATTTTTATTTGAAATAATCTTTGAAGTATTTTAGGTTTCCTTTAAAAGCCTTCAAAGATTTCATACTCAAATGACATATAATCAATTGTTATTTATTTTGATGTAGTTACTGAGCAAGCAGTAGTTTCTTAGTCCAGTAGTGACTTATAATGAATAAAACATTTAATTTGATTATGTTGTCCAACTAAAATCTATATTCATGACACAATAACTGTTCAGAACTTCTGAAATTTTCAAATTGATTACTATCTACTCAAATAAGATTGAACCTTAGCTTTATTCATAAATAAAAATAGTCTATTGGATGTTTTTACATAGTATCCCAACCCAGTAATTTATTTAAAAATGAATATCAGCTTCAGTCTAGCTTGACCTAAGAAATTGCTCTGTGCAATTCGCTAGTATACCCTTTTTAAGAATTAAAAGTTTTTCCTGCAATCATTGTATAGCCGAGGCCCTTTCAGGACAGATTTTAGAATCTTAGTAGCTGTTCCATGCTTGGTTTCATAAGGGTGAGTTTCTTGAAGACTTAAGGTGGAAAATAGTTTGTTAGCGCTGTGGCTTTTTTTGGGTGTCTGGTTAAAGCGTGACAGTGCCCAGGAAAGTAAGAGGGTAATTAGTGACTTTACCAAAGACTTATCTCAGAAGTAAGTCTAGAGTTCCAGCCATGACTTTAGGCCCTCGATGATTCTAAAATTGGATTTAAAATGACCGCTGATCTTGAGCAGGTGTTCATTTATGAGTGATAAGAGGTGCTGAATTAATTTTACTTAGCTCAGTGCAATTCAGTTAAATTCCAAGTTAACTTGTTAATAGTCCTCTATGGAAGCCAGAATATAAGCTCTTTTGCGAGAGTTAACATTTTATTGAGCATGTCCCATATGCTAAATGCTTAAGCACTTTTCAGCCTCTGATGGGTTGAGGGCGGGGCAAGGAACTTTATTCAATCTTCACATTAATCCTATGAGGAGACAGTATTACCCTGTTTTCTAGGTAAAGAATTTGAAGATTGGAAAGATCAAATGGTTTTATCCAAGTCTCACATCTACTAATTTAAATTTGAATCTGAACTTTTTCTCGAACTTAGTTATATACCGGTATAAAAAGCTCTGTCTATAAAGTGATTGACCTATAGAAAACTCTCTCTCTTTATATGTCTTTAATTAGTCTTATAATTAATGAGGTATTAACGGCCCACAGTAATATATGAATAGAATGCTTTGGAATTTTCAAGGAGAGAGTGCTAATGTAGATGTAGTTTAATCTAAAGAAGCGGCATTTTCTTATTTTTGATAAATAAATAGGAGATAGAAGGTTGTTAGCGAATGGGGTTTTCAAGCCTTTTTACCTGAGGAAAATACCTAATCAGACCTTCAGAGGTGGAAGTGAAAATGCCAGGAATGTTTGGGAGCCTGTCCCAGGTTTTACAGCCAAGGTATGTGGCCCAGCCTTGCACTCCACTGAGTTGCTGTGTTACCTAGGGGTGTCTAGTTGCTAGAGGAGGCAGACACTCCTAAGCAACTGCTTAGAAAAGGAAGGAGAAAGGATAGTCCTTCTGGACACTCCTGACTGTCTCCATCCCTACTCTACATTCCTTATTTGAGGACTCTGAGATTTCTTGTGCTTGACTGCCAAGCTCCCCAGCCTTTGACAGTGGGGAAGGTTCAACTCTGTAATGGTTTGAGACTCCCGTCTATCTACTGCTTTCCTGGTATTTTCAACTGCTGGTATTCTTTGTTAAGTACTGCTATGGTCTAAATGAATGTGTCCCCCCAAAAAAACATATGTTGAAATTCTAACTCTCAAAGATGATAGTATGAGGAGGTGATGACTTTGGGAGGTTCTTAAGTTGTGGGGTTAGAGCCCTCATGAGCGGGATTGGTGCCATATAAAAGAGGGTCCAGAGAGATCCCTAGGCCAGCTACGAACCAGAGAGGGTCCTCACCATAAGGTGACCATGCTGGCATCTTGATCTTGGACTTCCAACCTCCAGAGCTGCGAGGAATAAATTTCTGTTATTTATAAGCCACCCAGTCTATGGTATTGTGTTATAGCAGCCTAAGCGGACTAAAATAGACATCACTGGAGAGTAATTTGGCAATGTATTTCAAAACTTAAAATTGCCAGCAATTACATAAATAGGTTCACTTAAAACTATGCTAAGATATTTTATAAGTTATAGCATGTTTGTAAAGAATGAAATAGCCCTGTCTGTGTGCTGGTTTGGAATTATTTATAGATATGTATGTGCATGTATCTATAAAAAACAGAAAATGTTTTGCAGAATTATGTGAATACCGTTCCCTTTTGTATAAAATTTTTTAAAAAACATGTATGCTGGTATATACATTTTTTTTTTTCTTAAAAAGATATGAACTGTTAACATACTGGAATTTTTTTCTTTTCTGTGTTATTTGAGTTTTCTAACCATGTTCATTTATTTATTTTACTTTTAAAAAAGAATCAGGAGCTATCCGGATAGTATGATCATGGATCATTTTGCATCATTACATTGTAACATAGTTTGTAAAAGCTTACTGAGTGTTTTTAAGAACAATGTAAATTTTTTCCTAATGTTCATTTGTCAGTCTTTTTTGTCCTCTTTGCATGTGAGGACGTGGATAATTTTTTGTGAGAAGAGTAGTAAAGTATGCGCTAAGCCAGCAAACATTCCCTTGAAAGCTTATTAGTTAAAACATTGATTTGCGAAAAAGAAAGCAAAAAGACAGATATTTACCAAATGTGATTTGAAGGACAAAGAATCCCATCTTGCTGAAATATGTTTGTAAGTGTACCTTTATGCTCAGTTTGTTTATTTTAAATATGAGCTTTGGACTGAACTGTATTTGCTTTTCAGACCATAAGGCTAGAGGTAGCCTCAGAAGTCTCCAAAATCTTATTGCTAATCAGGAAAGCTGTTTGCTAAGAAAGGCCTGCCTGTTTGGACTAGAAGTAATGACTGATGCACAGATAAAACCAGTGTGCCTTTTAAATATCTTTTGACTTCTGTGTCCAGATTTTGCTTTCCTCTTAATTAAATACCCCAGACATGGGTCGTAGGTAAAGGAGATGACGCCCCTAAACTCTTCCAATAGCAACAACTACTTAACTCTTCGGCTTTTGATAGGCTTGTCTGGAAACTGTTGTATTTGGTCATAGTGTGAATGCTGAAATTAAATAATAGATAGAAAGATGACAATTTTTCTTCAGAATGTAAGCAGTGGTGGTGTAGAGAATAAATGCATTGTGCTGTCCCCTTATCTATGCATATTTCAATCTATAATAATTGATGTTTCATTTTCAAAAATCAACAAGCCATATAATTTTTCTAATCTCAAAAGAATTTTTGTTACTTCTCCTTTTTTCCTAAAATGGTTTGATAGCTCATCAGAATTAGTAATATGTATTTTTGGTGTTCCTTATATCTATTAATGGCAGGAATTATAACCCCCATATTTCAAGATATTTGACACCATAGTGTAGGACTTGTTATCTATTAGTATATTTGTGTAGGTGTGTAATCGATTATATATATTTATAATATAGAAAAGTCTGAAACAATACCATTGTCGCCGGATATCATGAATGACAAAAACGGAGTAGACTGGCGTAGGTGGAGGGCTTTGAAGCAGGTCTGCGCTCTGACGAGAGCTCCACTGAGAGCAGGTGCTGCTGCGACGGGAGCACTCTTCTGAACACAAATCCTGCTGCAGTTTGTAGGATGGAGAGAGGAGGGAATTGAGGATGGAGAGAACAAATTGGAGACTTTCACAGCGGTCTAGGAATGAGGAGAAGCGTCTAGGTTGGGGCTTTGTTATTATCTATTAAAAGGAAGAAATGTAGACCTGTGTCCAAGGTCCAGTCTGTCAGAAACATGTCCATTGTTGCCGCCTTGACCCAAGCCACCGTTCTTTCTTACCTGGGTTGTAAAGACCTCCTAAGTGCTTTCTTAATTCTGTCCTTGTCCTTCTGCACTGTATTCTCAATAGAGTGATTCTGTTATAAAAGTCAAGTCACACCGTGGCACTCCTCTGCTCAAAACTTGCAGTGACTTCTCTGTCCTCATAGTAGTAGATTAAGTCCCTATAATGGCCCAAAAGGCCCCATATGATGCCCCTCCTTTCCTCTCTCACCTCATCTCCTCATATTCTGCCCCCAGCTAATGCCATTCCATGTGCACTGGCCTCGAACACACTGGGCATGTTTCTGCCTCAAGGACTTAACCTTCCCTCTTCCTTCCTCCTGTATGCTGTTCCCCAGATGTCCATATGGCTTACTAATCAACATCCACCCAGGGTAGATGCTCGATAAATATTTGTTACATGAATGAATAAGTAGATTTCGGGAGTCACTTAATATTACTACATGTCATTCACTGGGGGGGCGGGTGGGGGGGGGGAGACAAGCCCAGCCCTAAGTGCATGGTCTTTGGGGAGACAGCAAGAAACAAAGTGTTTTGACTTAATACAGTGTGTTCAAAGTTCTGTGCAACACAAGTAAAAGAGCAAGTAATTCTTTCTATCTCAGCCAAGCCTACAATGTTGATTTAGACTTTCCAAGGCACACAGATGGGGGAAGACTTGATGACATTTCAGAGAGGGGAAGTGGTGTAAATGAGTGTGGAGGCAGGAGTGTGCACGGAGGTGTTCAAAGGCGAATATGTGTGCCTGTGAAGTCAGGAGGGTCTGTGTGGGTGGGGAGTGGTGACTGAAGACAAGCTAGAAATGGAAAGTGGGGCTGGGATGAAAGGGGCCTAGATGCACAGGAGTGTTGACTTCCCATATTTATTGAGCTCCTTCTATGTGCCAGGTATTGTGCTAGGTGCTTAGGATTCAGATGTGAGTAGCTCGTTGTTCCTGCTGTATGGGTTTCTTCTAGAGAGTATGTGGTGCTAGTGGAGAAGAAAAACAACTTGGACTGTGGTGGTGGGAATGGAGAGACCAGAAAGACTGAGGGGGGCCTCGGTGATTGTGTGGGTATAGGACTTAAAAATGTTACCTTTTGCTTATGATATTCCTGGTTATTCATATGATTTGAATAGAAGTCTTGATCTCTACAGTATTAGTTTTTAACCCATTTTGATATTAGGAGCAGGCAGTACAGATTAATACATGCAAAGACATGACTGCTGACATGAAAAGGCACACGTAAGAATGTGTTTACACTTTCCTTTCATTATGATGAATATCAAGTAAATAGCCTGATTTTTCCTCATGTTGGATCTTTGTTGCAATGCAGATTGTTTTTAAAATGTGGGCTGGCAGCTGGTACTTAGAAATCTTTTGGGTGTGACCTCGCCCCCAAAGACTTTTCTTTATGATTGGATTTGGTATGTAGTGAGGTATTTCATAAAGGCAGTGAAAATGATATGTTGCTTTTTTTTTTGGTAATCAACATCATAGTAGTGTTGGAATATTGTTGAATATAATGTCCTTTCATTATAAAAGAAAGATAGTTAATTTTCAAAAGAGTAAGAATTGAGTTAATAGTTTATTAAGTATACCTTCTGGCACTAGTAAGAATAAACGAACAGAGCCTTGCCATGGCAGTGGTTCCAGTAGAATAAAGGGCTGAATTGTATCTTCTCCAAATTCACATGCTAAAGTCCTAACTAACCCTCAGTACCTTAGAATGTGACTATATTTGGAGATAGGATTTTTAAAGAAGTATTAAGTTAAAATGAGGTCATTAAGGTGGGCCTTAATCCCATATGACTGGTGTCCTTGTAAGATAAGGAGATTTGGACACAGACATATAGTAGGAAGACCAGGTGAGGACACTGCAAGAAGTCAGCCATCTACAAGCCAAGGAGAGGGGCCTCATAAAAAAAAAAACAACCTGGCCGAAACCTTATATTGGCATCTTGATCTCGGATGTACAAATTGTTGTTTAAGCCACCCAGTCTGGTAGTTAGCTACTGCAGCCCTAGCTGACTAATACAAACAGAAGCCAAGGCTGTTCAGGGAAACGTCCTCTTGGTGACTTACTCCCTCACCTGGTTTCAGCATCAAGTCTCCCTGGACATCTGAAAGAGGGTAATTCAGTGGTACCCTGGGTCTTCCCAAAAAGAATGTATTTGTATGTTCACAGGATTGCCAGGCAGCTACAGTGGTGATTCCTTGGTTTAGTCATTCATTTCTGATCACTTTTATGTGAAACTGCATGCCTTGTCAGCATTTTCATTTCCTCAGAAACTCAGGAGTGTGAGATGAAGCAGAAGCATTTATCTTACAGCTTTCTATGATTCGATGCCTCAGCTTTCATTTATGTGGATAGTCCCATGATCAACAGAATGGAGGAGATTCCTGCAGAGACAGCGTGGCTTCGTGATGGCTGTCTTTGGTGCGAATTGGGCCATGTGTGTGAGAAGCCAGGGTTTCAAGCCAAGTCTGCTTTTTCAGGAGACTGTCCCTGAACACTTGGAATTTAAGTGAAGCTTAATTTAATCTCTTTTTCCAAGTAAATGTAGGGTGTGTTACAGTAGGAGTTGGAAAACTATTGACTTCCTTTGACCTTTTTGTTTGAATTTGATTTACTTGGAAATTCTTCAGGATGCAGAGCACTAGATATCTTTCAAAAAACTTAAAAATTTTTCACCTTACATTTCAGTAGATCTGCTTTCAAAATGGATAGGGCAAGTGTAGTCTGTAATTAATTAGGTTATATTAAGTTTTAGCTTTGTTCCATGTCTCCTAGGCTTGAAGAAAATGAGATGTATAAATGTTGAGAACTTTCCTCTTTTCTTTCTTGATCAGGTTTCTGGAACACCCAACATCAGGATATTTAAAACATCTGGAGACCTAAAATAAAGTGTTCCTATTCTTTACTGTGTATCTAGGGTCAAGTAGACATCTTTCATATTGATTAGACCTCTTTCCTATGTTTAGTCGACTCTTCTGAGTAATGCCATGAAGAGTTCTTCAAATTCCTTATTTTTACGTGTTGCTATTATGTAAGAGAAATGAGGCTATTATAATTGAGCAAAACTTAAAATATGCTTTAAGTTATGAAATAACATGTTTCAGTCATGCCATCTCTCAGCCTGGCCTTTTCAGCAAATTCTGTGGCTCATAGGGCAGATGACCCTGACTTCTAGCAGCACCTGTAATCAAAATAGTTCTCATTCCAGAGCCCACACAACAGGGCATGTTTGAAAGTACTTGAAAGCAAAGTGTAAGCAACATATTGTACACTTAATCATAAAACATTATGCTGGAATCTGCCTTGCCTCAAAGCCTGGGAAGCTATCCTCTTCTCTCTGATTTTGTTACAGTTCCCCTTTCTGAAAAAGTAAGAAGGACCAGTACAGATTTTTTTCACTAGGATGGAAAATGAACATACTTAGGTGAAGGAAAAGATGCTAACAGAACTTGTGTTTGAAATGATCAAATCTGGGTGGAAAGACAGTCTTAGAAGAATGAATTAGTAATGTTTATTTACCCAGTAATCTGTTTTTTCAGCTTATCATTCTTTAACAAATGCAGTTATTCCATGCTTAATTAATTGTAGATATCCAGCAGATTTCATGGGCTAGACATGTTTAATCTATAGAATGAAAGCCACCCTCAGAAATGATTTAAACCAGGGGTTAGTCAACTATAGCTCAGAGGCCAAATTCAGCCTGTGCCTGTTTTTATACAGTCCACAAGGATGGTTTTCACATTTTTAAGTAGTTGGGGAAAAAAATCAATAAAAGAATAATGTGTCACAACACCTGAAAATTATATGAAATTCATATTTCAGAGTCCATAAAATGTTATTGGAACATAGCTATGCTCATTCATTTATGTATTGCTTATGGTTGCTCTCATGTTGCAACAGTAGAGTTGAGTAGTTGTAACAGAGATTCTGTGGCCTGCAGAGTGTGTTACTGTCTGGCGCTTTATAGAAAATCTTTGCTGTCTTGGTTTAAACAATTGTTTAAATTTATTCATATTTTTGATCGTTTACCATGTACTCTGCTGGTTTTCATGTGCAGTGTGGAAAATCCTCACGTAGGATGGCACGTTATTCCATAAACTCATCCTTAAATTTAAACAGGACTATAACATCTTCAAAAGATGGCCACTGAATAATATCTTGTCATGGGAAATTTAGCTGCAGTCATTAAGAAAACAGACCAGCAGTTCTTTTTATTTTGCCCTAACAAAATTATTCATTTATTCAACAAATGTTTAGTGCGTGCTGACCAAATGCCGCCCACTGTTCCAGACAGTAGGGATGAGTGATGATTCTAAGAGACAAGGTCCCTGCTCTCTGGGACCATGCATTCTTGCAGAGGGAAATGGACTGTAAACCAGTATATAATATGTCAGCATAATAAGCACAGCAAAAAAGAAATCAAGGGAAGAGAGAGAGCTGGAGGCAAGAGAGGGCTGCTTAAGAGTTGGTGATGGGCAGGGGCCTCCTAGAGAAGTTACAGATGAGCAGGAATCAGTGATACGAAGACCCAAGAGGTGGCATTCTAGGTGGAGGGAACTGCAAGGGCAAAGGCCCTCAGCGGGGAGCCAACTTGGCATGTTTGAGAAATAACAAAGCTCCCTTGAGGCTAGAGCAGAGTGAACAAAAGGAAGAGTGATGCAGAGGTGAAGCAAAAAAAATATATAGGGTCAGAATGGGAGACAGGTTGTGAAGGGTACTACAGGTCAAAATAAGGACCTAAATATCCATATCTGAGAGATCTAACTTACGTTTTTAAAAGAATCACTTAAACAAGTGGGACTACATCAAACTAAAAAGCTTCTGCATAGCAAAGGAAACGAAACCATCAACAAAATGAAAAAGCAACCTACCTAATGGTAGAAAATATTCACAAATCATATATCAGATAAGTAGTTAATATAAAAAAAAATATAGATAACTCATACATTTCAATAGCAAAAAAAAAAAAAAAA
>NW_024351730.1:1277094-1301736 GCF_902729225.1 Pteropus medius | reverse complement strand
ATTTTTTTTTAAACCAAACAATCCAATTAAAATATGAGCAGAAGAACTGAATGGACATTTTTTCCAGAGAAAACAAAAATGACCAACAGGTACATGAAAAGATACTCAGCATCAGTAATCATCAGGGAAATGCAAATCAAAACCACAATGAGATTGTCACCTCACACCTGTTATTATGGCTATTATCAAAAAGACAAGAGACAGCAAATGTTGAGGATGTGGAGTAAAGAGAACCTTTGTGCATTATTGGTGGGAATGTAAATTGGTGAACCAATATGGGAAACAGTATGGAGGTTCCTCAAAAAATTAAAAATACCTTACGATTCAGCAATCACACTTCTGGGTATATATACAAAGGAAATGAAATCAGTATCTCACAGAGGTACCTGCACTCCCATGTTCATTGTAGCATTATTCACAATAGTTAAGATGTGGAAACAACCTAAATGTCTGTCAACAGATGAATGTATGATATATAAAGATGTGATATATACTTATATGTATTATATATTATATATTACATATACACACTTATGTATATACATACAAATACACATGCATACATGTACAATGCAATTGTATTATTCAGTTATGGGAAAGAAGGGAATCCTGCCATTTACAACAACACGGGTAGACCTTGAGGGCATTGTGTTAAGTGACATAAGTCAGAGAAAGACAAATACTGCATGGTATCACTTATACGTGGACTCAAAAAAAGTCAAACTCGTGGAAACAGAGTGTAGAAAAGTGGTTGCTGGGTGTTGGACAAAATTGGAAGAGGTTGGTAAAAGGGTACAAACTTTCAGTTATGACAAGTAAGGCCTGAAGATCTAATGTGCAGCATGGTGACTATAGTTGATAACACTGTATTATATAATTGAAATTTGCTAAGAGAATAGGACTTACAGTGTCTCAAAAAACCATAAATATGTGAGGTGATGGATGTTTTAATTAACTGGATGGGAGGAATCCTTTCACAATGTATACATATATCAAATCACTACGATGTATACTTTATCACTATTTATATGTCAGTTATACCTCAATAAGGCTGAAAAAAAAGGGATCACTTAAGTTAAAGTATGTTTCCTCTACTGTGTAGTTTATTGCGGATGATGACAGTTTGTGGATTTAAAAACAAGAAAACAAAAACATGTCAGTACACCAGCCAAAACAGTTAGCTTTTAGAGGGTCTTAAAATATTGTACAGTGACTCTTCTTTGACATAATTGATGTCAGGTTGCCATAAAAACAAGATCAAATCAGTACTAATTACAGGGCACTATCTTGTTAGGTGAGTATTCAAAGGTTTTAGGTCTACATGCCAGTCCAGGTTCCATCAAGAAACAAGTGGTACATTCAGGGTATAAGGAAACTACATAGGGTCATACAGTGCCCTGGGGCTTCTACTCTGCACCTGAGGGGTAAGGCGGGGAGCAATTATGGGGAGACTGAGAGCTCTGTGCAGTGTCACTTGACAGGACTGGTGGCCAGAGAGGACCCTGTAGTGTGGGGGTTGTTCTCTCTCCTGCTCTCTTGTGGGTATCCTCTTGTGAGAACCTCTCCGTTTCCAAACCCAGCCAGGAGCCAGCAGGCAAAGGCACCTGCCGTTAATGGTCAGCCACCTGGGGCAAAGGGTAGGAAAGTAGAACCTTAGATCTTATAGGACACCTAAGACACTTTGTGAGTTCCAGGCCCGAGCATTTCCAGATCGCCTGATCCCTGATCTTTTCTGATGAGGGCAGAGGAGCAGTTCATTAACTGTGAATTTTGAGGACATTTCTATTATTCCTGTGGTGTTTGATTCTACAATATCTGCCATTGGATATGCAAGGAAGGGTTTTGATAGCTCTATGCATGCTATCATTCATTCTCATTCCTGATTAAAAAAAAAAAATTCAAAGCACACGTGTGTTACTGATGGTAGAATTAAACTTTTTATTATTTTTTAAAAGTCTCTTAGAGTTGAACACAGAAGGAGAAATACAGTGAAGCAGAAATTTAAAACCTTGGCAAACTATATTCAGTTTTGGTTATTCTGGTTAAAAACAAAGCAAGCATTGAATTTTAGCCTCTTTGATCCAAATGGTTTTAGTTTTCTACTGTTGGATATATTAAAAGTTTGAAGACACAAGAAGTACTATTCAGCAAACTGCTTCTTTCAGCAACCTCTGTGATATCCTGGCACACTGGAAGTCCTTGGTTTCCTTTCAGGCAGGAGCAGTTAACTCTGAATTAGTTACTCTCTGTACAAAGTCAGGAGGAGCTTTATATTTCATCCAGGGGGCAGAGAAGAATTTTTTTTTTTTTTTGATGATTTGCTCTTTTAAAGATATTTGACTTTTCATTTGATTTGGATTCTAAGAATCTAAGGTTCTAATAACAAAATGGTCAACTCGGCCAACAGATTTATGGAAAGAGAAATATGCACAGGCCAATTTTAGGTGTTATTTTGTAGAAAATGGTTCCTGTAAGAGGAACTCAAGCTATATAGATAGTAAAATTCATCTTCCCCTCCCCCTTTTCTGGAATCTGGATGAGAACCAAGACCTGTGGTACAATCCCCAAATGTTCTTGGCCCTAAATGGAAGGCCTAGCCGAGGACTCAAGAAAAACAAAATTCTTTTTCTTTTCTATTTATGGTTATCAGCCATATTGTAAAACAGAATTATAATTTATTTTGCTTTTATGTTAAGGGAAAAAAGTCATCTTGAACTTCCCATTAGTTTCCAAGAACCAAAACAGAGTATCTGTTTTTATCTTATGGCTTTTGCCCAAGGGTAAGCTTTGCAGCACAGGGTCATTCACATGGTCGTGGGCCATCGGGTTGGGGAGCACCCACTCTGGAAGGCACTGGGTTAACACAGCGGGGGCTGTAAGCATGGGTGAGGCTGTGCCCTAGTTTGGAGTTGGTTTATATAATTCTACTCAGGAGATTGGATGTGTGAACAGATAGATATATGACCTGCAGAGAGAGAGTGAGAGAGCGCACCTCCCGAGATGAAGGCAGTACTGTGGAAAATTATAAAGGAGAGAGCAAAAACACAGCTGGTACCGAGCCATGCCTGGAAGGGTCCAGCATGGAATAAAGTCAGCAGTGGTAGATCTGAATGAGTTCTGACTTCAATTATAAGCCTCAGTTTTCCGTAGCTATAAAATGGTGATATCTTTACCACCCATATCACAGTCCTTTTATGAGACTCAATTACAAAATACACTATAACTGGTGAAGTACTCATAATGCTGTTACTTATTATTGTGGTTAATATTATCAGATGATGTCTGTTAAATATTTACATATCTGTCATGCTCTGCGTCTTTCCTGGCTGGTCTGTAGTTTTCTAGAAGTTTGATCTAAAAAAGAGTTACTGTTACTCATCTATCAGGCTAGTTCCACATAGGAAGGTATTTATATGTGGTAGTCTAGCAGATAGCAGAAATGCAGTGGAGAGTCACTTATTACACTGGAGAGAATTTCCCAGAAAAAGATCCTGAAAATTCCCTTTTTCAGAGAGGAATCAGGCATAGTATGGTTGACTCTGTTAATGTGCAGATGCCTAAAGTTTTAGTTTGAGATGGCTACATAACTTTTGAATTGGGACTCTGATTTTTAAGAAAAAGAATCAACTCTATTTGTTTAAAAATTGAACTTCTAGAGTCTTTTTGAGACTTACTTTAAGAACTTGATTTGTCTTAGAGAAGTAGAAAATGTGGTAAATTCCTTTCTGGAAATATTGATTAAAACATAGTGAATTAAGCTGGGGAACTTGAAGCCTGAAACATGTTACCATTGTATAAAGGGGAGGGATATAAATGTATGAGATTGGGTTTTAAAACACATGTTTCATATTCAGTTGGAGGTCTCAGTTCAAATTCAGTCCCCAAATAGGCCCATCTATGCATTTCAGTGCCACATCGTGTGCTAAAGATGACTGGATCACTCTTCTTTGGATTTGGCATAAGAGGTAGTGTATGAGCCAGTCAGGAAAATGAGCCTCATAGTCACTCTCTTTTTTTCTTTTTTAAAATAGACTTTTTTTTTTATATAATAGTTTTAAATTTGCAGAAGAATTGAGAAGATAGTACAGAGTTTTCATATACCCTCTCATCTCATTTCCCCTTTTATTAACATCTTACATTGATATGGTACATTGAGTTACAATTAATGAACCAATATCGATACATTATTATTAACTAAAGGCCATCATTTGTTTAGATTTTCTTATTTTTTATCTGGGTCAAAAACTGTCCTTTTTCACTCATCACTTTATTGTTTGCTGACAGTAGTGGCTTTTTAACAAATATTGGTTGAGGGAATAAATAAGTAATGTGCTCTCCCTGCCTTAAGTTGTTATATGTAGTAGGGAAGGATCAGGCCACGATGCAAATGACATGCACGCTGGTGCTTAAGAGTTTGGGAGCAGCTGGAGCTCTGTTTGACTGAAGCCTGAAACTGCCATTTGCTAACCTTGTGACTTAGGTAAGTTACTCAGCCTTTTAAAGCCTGTTTCCTCACCTGTGAAAAGTGGGTAATAACATTTTCTACCTCAGCGGGGTAGGAATATAAAGAGTAAATGAAAGGCCGCATGTGAGAATATATAGACCAGGGCCTCACATATGGGAAGCTCTCAGTAAATGTCAACTTCAATTTTTATCATGTAAGATAGAATATGATGAGTGTGATGAGAGGTACAAAGTGTCATGGAGAGTCAGAAAAGGGGAGATGCATAAAGTTGGGGGGTTAGGAAGGTTTTCCTAGAAAAGTCAACATTTGAAATGGACCTAAAAGAATAAGTCAGCTCTCACCAGAGAGAGAAAATACCAGGTTGAGAGAATGAAATACACAAAGATACAAAGATTGGGAGGTGTGAGAGAATGTCTTCTGGTAGAAAGAAGATCAGCTACTATAGATGGACTGTAGACTAATTTTGGCAAGATAGTAAGACTAGGGAGATAAACTTTAAGGTCATAGATTTTTTCTATTGATACAAATTTAAACTTGTAAGTTTTCAAATATACAAAAGTAGAAAGAACGCTACAATGCATACTCATCTAATTTTATTAACATTCTTATTTTTATTATTAACATTCTTTCCTATTTCATCTGTATAAATTTACATATACTTTGCTAAAATAAAAGATAGCTATCATGACATTTTATCCCTAAATATTTAGCATGCATCTCCAAGAAATAAGGAAGCTGCCTTAAGTAAATATAATACCATTATGATACCTAAAAAATTAAAGATAATCCCCAAATATCACTTAATAACAGCCCCTAGTCAAATTCCCCAAATTTATCCCCCAAGTCTTTAGTATTTGAAAAACAACAACAACAAAACCAAAAAAATATTTAATCCAGAATCCAAGCAAAAGACTACCTGTTACATTTTTTTTTTATCGTCATGCCTCTTAAGTTTCTTTAAATTTAAAATTCCAAGATGTTAAGACTTTTAGGCTTTAGAGCACCGAGAAGATTATGGTGCTTTCTCCCTCTCCTGCCCCTATCTACTATCAGTATAATTCAAAATAAAAACAATACTGAATTTCAATGAAATAAGTATAAGGAAGTCCAAATAGATTCAGATTTCCCCTAGTCAAGATGATGACTTTGATGTGTTTCGAAATCTCGACTAATCACATTTTTTAAATAACTCATCATATGCTTACTTGTCTTGAGTATTCTGGCACTTGCCTCATAGAATTCAGCAGAGATATAATGACACATTGTTTCCAGTTGAGCCAAATGCACAGTGTACCTAAACATCACAGATATTAAACCATAGTACTTAATAATACTGTATAGACACAGAAGTGATTTTTCAGTTACACTGTATACATAAGTCTTCCAGACACTAAATTCTAATCCTTAAGAGTAATTTCACAGTGAGTTTCACAATGTTTCTTTAAGGCCAAAAATCAGTTAGGACTCTGGGCGAAATTGTAGTATGAATACCCTAAGACTGTGGTAGGAAACTCTTACCTGGAAATTGGAAGAGTTGAGATGGAAAGTGAAGGATGCAGAGTGTGGTTAGTCTCACTTTAAGCAGGAATGTCTGGTTATGCCATGGGGTGGTAGGGCTCCTTTTCTGTTTTTGGCCCTTCCTGAGTCATAGACATATATGGTTGGGCAAGTGTCTAGAATTTATGTAGGTATTGGAGTGAGTGTGAAATGCCCACCTGCCAGGGCTACAGCTTCTACAACTTACAGAATAAACCTGGCATCCTTTGGAATGCCACTGAAGGGGAGTTGGGTATTTGGAGAATGGTTTCTTGCAAATGTGTACCCGCAATCGCCTTTTCCTAATGATCTCTCCTTGTTATGCTTTGGAATTGGGGCCTTTTTGAGGATCACTTCTTACCTCACTTGCAGGTGCACAGTAAGTGCTGCTTTAATTTATTTCATCTAGTCTGTGGAACCCAGCCCACCCCGCCTCTGCTGGGAGAAACACATTTCTACCCCTGTTTCAACTTTCATGCGGTTCTGTTGACCCACTTGGAAGAGGTTCAGTTTAGTACCTGCTTGTTTTGTCTTCTGTCCTTTATTTGGTTTGCTTTTTATTATATTCCAAATGAGTAGATTCTTTTCTCTTTCTTTTAAGGAAAAGGAACCTGAGAAAAAGAATGCTTGTGGTAGTGACTGCTTGTTAAGTGTAATTGCTATTTTATGTTAATCTGCATGTTAAAATGAGTATACAGGGAATTGCTAAATTCACCAACCTGTTATCTCCCAAGTCTAGTTCTTTTAAGTGTATTTGTTGCTTAAATAAAGATGTAGCCGTGCAGAGTGAAATGTCCAAATGCACAATTTTTATGTATGTGTATTATAGCATTTAAAAAATTTATTTCTAATGCAAGAGTCATTATAGAATTCTTGGAAATTATAGAAAACAGAAAGAAGAAACCTAGGGATAACTAGCTTTAACGTTCTGAATTTCTGTCTTGTCACTTTAGTCTATATGCTGTTATCTCTTTAAGTGGGCATAATTTCACTATAACTGTCTAGAACTTTTTGCTACTCAGAAGTGTGGTCCAAAGATCAGCAGCTTTGACGTCTTTTGGGAGCTTGTTAGAAATGCAGAATCTTGGGCTCTGCTCCAGACGTAATTTGTATTGAACAATATTACATATACATTAAAATTTGGAAGCTGTAGAACCTAGTATTCCCAGTATAGCAAGTAAAGCATATATGACCCAAAGTGCCGGGATCTGTACTCTCTCAATTCTCTCCATTTCTTCTTGGTCACTGTTTCTTAAAATGATTTTCCTCAGTATATGATGAAGATAAAATTGAAGTCAGTTGTTTTTTTTTTAACAGGGCATAGCAGCCCTGTTGAGAAACCCGACTGTCTCATGCATAAACATTTCATTCAGTGAACATTCATTAAGTGCCTGCTGGGTTCCACGCATACATGTGGCAGTCATGCACCCTGCAGTTAAGACTTGAATATATTGCAGTAGAAGCATACAGAAGGCAAGGAGGACTGAGTGTTTGGTTCTGTAGGGATGAGGGCTGGAAGTCAGAAAGACAAATGGTCTCTGGGCTGAATCTTGAAATTTAAGTCAGTGAACATGAATTATGAGTATGCTAGCCTCTGGAGAGAGCACAAAGTTGGATAAAGTGGATCCCTTCCTTCAAGGATGGTATGCTGGATTTAAGGAAAGGAGACTGTGTTTAAAACTATAAATAACAATACGAAGTACTTTGGCATTCATGCAGAACCTTAAGACCAGGGTCTGAATGTCGGCTTTACATCTTGGTGACTTTGGACAAGTTATTTCATCTGTCTGAGTATCCATTTCTTCTGTAAAATAGGGTTAAAATAGCATAAATTACTTCACAGAATTACAGTGATTTAAAATGAGATAACGTAGCAGAGCACTCGCTTACTGCGGGTACAGAATCAAAGCTGCATGTCAAAGATATTTAAAAAGTGCCAGGTGAGTGCCATAGACAGAAATATTGAGGAAGAATAAAGAGAGGTCATTTCTGCCTGGAATATGAGAGACCTTGTGGCCAAGATGGCCTTGAGGATGTGGACAAAGAGAGGGTGTGAAGAATGGGCCATTGGGAACTGAAATGAAAGACGAAGCAGTTTGGACACTGGATAGACATGAAAAGAGGTAATAGAGACAAGGGATCAAGTTTGGTGAGGAGAATTCTGTTTCAGGCACTTTGAGTTTGAGGCAGCAGCGGAAAGCTGTAGGTCAGGAACGCACGTGTACTTACATGAAGGGTCATTCAGACGAATACTCCTGTTCTAGGCTTGACCAGGGGTGGGCATGGAATGAAGTGCACAACCTTCCCTTGGTCAGTATAAATCTTGCAAAGGGACTTTCTCTGGCTCATTAAAAATGTCTATACCCACACAGGGTTTCTCCAGGACAGGAAACAAGGCAGATTTTTTAAAATCTTGAGACCCAGCTCTTTCAGAATGGGTGGAAGAGAACCGAACATTTTTGTTGCTAATTTTTACCATATTCATCCTCTCCCTTGGGTTTCTTTTTCAGTCTTCTTCCTCCCAGCTAACAACTATTAATTGTTACAGAATAGAAATGAACTGGAAAAGTTTTTTTGAAAAATGGGCTAAATGCTCTAACACCAGTGAATTATATTCCTTTTTTTGTCAGTTTCCTTTCAACCATAAGCTCCTTTATGATCTCTCAATATGAAATAGAGCCTACAAGTAACCATCGTTACTAGTTTTTATTGGTTATGTCTGGCCTGCCATATAAGATGCTAACATTTTACCAAATTTGCTTTATCTCTCTGTCTCTGCTTTAGTATCTATGTCTGTCTCTGTCTTCCCCCCTTTAAAAGCTATTTGCTGAACCATTTGAATTAGTTGTAGAGATTATGATCCTGTAGCCCTAAATACTTGAACATATATCTCCCAAGCACAAAAATATTCTCCTTCATGACCCATAATACTGTTATCACCAAGAACTATTACCTCATACATAGATAATATTTGAACACCTAGACTTCCCCACTTATTCCAATAATGTCTTTTATAGCCCCTCTCCTCATTAAGATTCATCAGCAATCATTCGTTGCATTTTGTCTCTTTAGTTTCCTTTAATCTAGGATAGTTACCCTGTTTTTGTTTTGTTTTTGCCATTTATGGCACTGATATCTTGGAAAATTCCAAAACAGTTGTCTTGTAGAAAATACCACAATCTGGATTTGTTTGTTACTTTATGATTAAGTATTAAGTATTAAGTATTTTGACAAACATACTACGTTGTCCCTGTGGAGACACACAGTAGTTCAATTGTCCTGTAATTGATTATACCAACTATCACTTGGTTAAGGTGGTCTGCCAGAGCTTATCCTTGGGTAAGTGATAAATAATCTGCAGAGTGATACTCTGAGACTGTGGGCATCCTGTCCCATAACAACCCTTTCCCTAATGGTTTTAGCATCCATTAAGGATCCTTGACTGAATCAATTATTACCTTGTTGGTTGCAAAATGGAGTTTTATATTTCTACTATGCCTTTGGTACTTATTAGCTGGCATTCTTTACAAAGATGAGCTACCTACTATTCTCTTTTTCATGAATATCTATGGATTTATGGTTCCTCTTTTACTCAATGTGTTCTAATTCATCCATATCATTCTTTTTGTTGTTCAAACTGTCCCGCATTTGGTTAGTGGGAGTCCTTTCAAGATAGCATCTATGTCTTTTTGTCCTGTCTGGATTAATATTAGTACTTCCTTGCTTTCTGGCATAGTAAAATGTGCTTATCTTATGCTTTCTTTGCCTCAGGCCGGGACCCAGCTATTTCCCCAAAGAGCTAAGGTATATAGAAACAAAGATCTGGGTACTTTTCTTTAAAAATATGTTTAATCTAAAGAAAGTTAAAGTCATTAATCATTTGTTTAAGTTCCCCTGTCTCCCAGCTCCAACTAAAATATTCCCATGGAGGCAGTTGGAGTTTAGAGATTGGAAGGAAAGGACCAGTGAGAGGAGGTGGTTCATCGAAAGTGCAGGCCTTTGGGCTTTGGATGAAAGTGGCACAATGATGCAAAAAGGGATGTGAGCTGGTGCCAAAGACCAATTTAGATTATGTTGGGATTATGTTCAGGAAGTGACTAGAGAGCCTGAGAAAACAATTTCTGCTTGTTTTACAGGTAGACTCTGAAAACATTGGTTGCCCTTTTTTATATCCGGTAATGCTAAGAGACTGTATTTCCCTGAGCTATACATATGCTAATTCTTAGAGCAATTTAAGAAATATAGGTCTCATAGTGAGAGTTCCTAAGTGCGCTGTATTTTCAGAGTCAGTGTGAGGCATGTATAGATAGATGGATGAATATTTCAGCATATCTTCTTTTGAAAATTCATTGTTTTTATTTCAAGTATTCACAATTGAGTATACTATTTACTTGCTGATTATAATATTTTGTTGCAGATTATTAAAGGTGCATATGTGCAGCATTTTAGGCAGCAACTTGTGAGACACAGAAACCAAGAATTTCAGAGTTATTTTTCAAAGTAATCAGCATGCATTTGATAAAATGAGAGTCTCTGAGGGAGATCTTGAACTTGAACTGACTGATTTGTCTGGAACTCGGTATCTCCTCTGTGATCTATTTTTATGTATAACAGTATAATTAAAATGTTCATTTGCCTGTTCTTTCTTTCAAACAAAACAAAACATGAAACTAGTAGCTTTTGTTTCCATTTGATAGGGAACCTATGAAAACTGCTTAAAAATACAAAAGCAGATTTGAAACAGAAGGGTTTTGTTTTTGTTTTTCATCGAAGTCAGCGTTTTTGGAAGTAAAAAACAAAAACAAAAACAAAAACCCCAAAGACTACTACATCTATACTTCCTATAGTAGGAATATGGTTGTTATTCAGATGTGCACACTAAATGTTACAGATGCTTTGTAATTTTATGAAATAAAACTGCACACAACACGCGTACATACACACACAGAACCACTGACTTAATCCTCAGTACATTCTTGAGAATGGAAAGTTTTATTAAAGCAACTGGTTTATATCAAATCATTATTGAATGTATGGTATGAGAGGAAGATTCAACTGAAAATGGAAAGAGACACATCATTTAGATGTGCTTCTTGCAAGCATAGGTGAGTGGTCTCAGGTATGTGGTGGCCAGATTGTCCTCAATTGTCCCTTGACTCCTGAGTAACTGCACCATTCAGTGCTTATGTGATGTCAGTGTATGGGAATAAACCAAGCACACTCATGACTAAGGAGTCACCATTTTTGGCAAATGGATTATTTTCAAAGTCAAGTTTTGTTGTTGTTGGGAACATTTTAACATAATGGAGTTCTTTTGGAAATCATAAAGATGAATCTGTCTTATCTTATGTTCTATTTAAAACTGCCCAAGTGAGGTATTCATCCCTATGCCCAAATCCATCAATGCTTGTATTTCTTTAATCTTGATCTTGTTTGAAAAGAGCTTTATCCAGAACACAGTTTCTTCATTCAGAATGAAATTGCTTTTAGACATTAAAAAGCTTGTAGACAATTATATAATTGAAAATTTTCTTTCATCTAGATTTTACTAAATTCATGACTGTGTTAGCCAGTAAAAGCAAATTATATTTTGGCCTTTGTAATGGATTTATGTACTTTGAACATCTCCCTTGGGACTGTGTTTGCTCTTGAATTGTGAGATAGAAAATACTTTGAGAAGCTCAGTCATGAGACTTGATCTGTTAATACTTGTGGAGGAAGCTTCTGGTGTACTTGTTGCCGCATTGGCTTTCATTCTATTGGCTGGATTCACATGTGAAATTATAGTGGGGATAAAAAGAGGTTTTCCCACTAAATACCTTAGTCTTATTTTTATATAGTATATTGTTATTTTTAATCATAAAAGTAGAGGTGATTCTTGTGGAAAACTCATGTACCATAGGAAAATGCAAAGAAAGTAAAATTACTCTAATTCCATTATCTCTAATTAGCAGCTATTCAAATGTAGACTTTTTTCCTTCGTGTTTTTTTCTAGATATAGATACATTTAAGCAAAATAGGGACCATATGGAACATACTGCTTTATAGTCTGCATTCCCAAAGAACGTTGCTTAAAAACATTTTCCAATTTAATTAAATATCTTATAGATTTTTAAAAACTGTTTATTCATGTTGGATATTTATATTTTATAAATTGCTTAAAATGATATTACTTATAAGAGAAAACTTCTTTAGATACATCTTTATGTGTATCTTAGACTTTTTTTAGGATAACTTCAGAGTCTTTTTTTCAACTTACTGGTTTTAAGGAATGAAAAGTAATTGTTCTTATCAGTAATTACAGTTAAGCCTTTTTGACTGCAAGAATCTGTTTTTATAATATCATATTCTTGGTCTGTACAGAATGGTGCAGTAATACCTCATTTATCAACACTATTAGGGACTTATCTTAAATAATTTTTTCACATAATTGAAACTGACCCTTAAGGGTCCATAGTTGGTAATTAAAAACATTGTGAATGAGAATCTTTCTAAAATTGTATTACATATGTTGCTATCCCCTTCCTTTAATATAATTAAAAGATATGAAAATCACAATTTAACCCCTTCTGGTTTAAATTATAAGCATCATTATAAACACTAGTTATTGTGCAGTCAGTTCGCTGAAATGTGATATATGCATTTCTAAGAACTGCCATGCTGTGCAAAATCATGTAGTAAAAACCCATAGCACTTAGGGGCTAAATAGGGTCAGGGACACAATACTCAAAAACCTTTACGAGTGATACATTAAAAAAATAAGATAAGAACTGAGTAAAAATTGTAGCACAATTTTACACATATTAGGTGGTTGAGGAGTAGATCAATAGTACAATAAATATGGCATTTTACCTTGACAGAGTCCTGACCTTTTCTTGAGGACTGAGACCTCGGAAGGATTGCAGCTTGTGAGTTATTCTGCAGTGGTAGAAGGGGGTTACCTGAAATCAAAAGGAAAGTTGGGGCACCTGATGTGGACAGGTGTGGCTCATAGTACACTCGTGGAAACTGAGGTCGATGGTAGATGTTTGAGGCATGAGCTTTGTGCATTCTATGTATCCTTATGCAGCTGGGTTGGTTCTGCCTGGGTGCAATCTTCTACTATTACCTAGCATTGCTTACAATGAAATTATACATAAACAAATGTGAAATTTGAGTTATGCTCAAATCGTTCCCTACTATATCAGTCTTGGAATCACACAAGCTTATAGCAGAACTGAGTGTACTGTATGGTAATACGGTGATATGTAAGGGATAGTCTGCTTGTCTCTATCCTACTTAGAGTTAATACTTGTAAAATACATAGAGAAGAATCTAGCATAAGAATCAACACTGTATAAGTATTGGCAGTAACAATGACAATAATAAGCGATGCCTATTGATTTTTCTGGGATTCTGTCTGCTTTTCAGTTATGACTGCCTACTGTAGCTGTTCTTTCTGCCTCCTTCTAATTGACCTATTTTTCAATCTCTTGTGGCTCTTAAATGAGTTAATCATGCTTCTTAGAATTACATCTAATATAAAGCCTGGAGTGAGAGAGCACAGACTTTAGATTATGATTTATCTGTGTTTTACCTACTCAGACTTCTTTATTTTATGAATGTTATTACTTATGTATCCATTCACAGGATTGTTAGAGAAGTAACTTACATTTTAAGTGAAGTTATTAACATGCAGAATTTGGGGATTTTTCTGTTTTATTAGAAAAAAATTAACAGAATTCTCTCTTCTCATTCTCTTAGGAAAGGTGCTTAAATGAATATATCTGTTGGGCATTTAAAAGTTGTTGATGACTTTCTTTAAGTTGTTATTGTTCACTTCTATTTACAACCGTCTCTGTCTTTATGAGATGAACTCATCTTTGGAAGGTGGGGTAGGCAAGTGTGATTTCAGAAGACCTTCCCTCCCAAGTTACAGTATAATTAGAAGTCCAGATCTTCCCTCAGTTGCTTTTTATGATTCCCTGAGAAAGACATTTTTAGTGAACGGTTGCCAAGAAGCCTTGCTGATTCCTGCTTTAGTAACTTTAATAAGACAACAGATCAGAATACCTTCTAGATTTAGCAAGCCTTTTTAGTATTATTCTGAAAGAAAAATAACTAACAAAGCTCATCATTTAGATATTCCAATGAAATCTATTTTAATTATGCAGAGAGACTGAATAGCAATGGGGTGTTTTGATTTCTAATTTCTAATCTGACAATGAATTTTAACTTTTTGTCTCTACATAATTTTTAGATATATTTGGGCTGCTTGAACTCATTGAGTGATTGCTATTAACAAGACTTTGTGGGAAAAGGAAACTTGCCTTCTGAGCTTTGTACCAAAGACCTGGGAAAAGTAAGTAATTTTCTAACTTGTTCTAAAATTTTTTTGTTATACTTCTCTCAGAAAGTTAACAGTGAGTCTGTGGCTTTTCTTTCTTTCCTTTCTTGCTTTGTAAGTTTTAATGTGCTCTTATGGATTTGAAACATGGAAAGAAACTCAAGAGACCTTTTAAAAAAACCTTCTAAAGAGATTAGAATGACTCTCTGCATTGTGCCATTTCTTTTGCATGTCATTAACTGAATCCTCAAGGTTGTGATAAAACCTTTATCACATGTACAGTAGATGAATTAAACTTTAAAGGTAAGAGAATGTAACATGGTGCGACAGGAAAGTGAGCCCAGTTTTCTGAGCTTCAGGTGTTTTAGACTTTTACATAGGCTCTTTGGTTCTGAATTTTTAGAATAAAGATGAAATCTATTTGGTTCTTTTGTCTGGAAAGGAAAATAAATGTAGAGTCACTTGTTCAATAAGTCTCTTGTGTAGGTTAGTCTTGGAAGATTTGATGCACCTGTCAGTTTTATTATTTTATACCTTTTTTGAGGTACTCTAAGGTATTCTAATTATGACAACTATACGAATGGTTTTGCTCCTTTAGAAAAATTACTTGGGGCTATAAAGTTCAGTTTTATTCTCTGATCTTTTTGAAAAGGTAAAATGGAGCTTAAAGATCAGTCTACTTTGTTTTGTAGATACCACTTGAAAGTGTGAATGACCCATAAGAATGTAAGCACAACAAAACACACACATGCATGCACCTTCCTTTCTGTTCCAGAAGCAATATCATTGACAATAGGAACTGTTCATATATTAAATTACTAGATAGTTTTCTAAACTTGATATGCCTTGTGTCTTACAGCTGGTCTACATTTGCAACAGTATAAATAAGCTAGTCGAAGCATGTCTAAAATAAAGCAAGGCAGAAAAGAACTTTGCTCTAGAAGTTCCCATAGGTGCATTATATAGTAAGATCAGATTTAGTGTTATATCGTAATTACTATAAATCAAATTGTGTATTTTATAATAATTATAAGATAAGGGTCTTTATGAACCTTATTTGAAATTTAATAAGATATTTGTCCTGAAAAAATATTATACACACACACACAGTATACACTCACCATAAATATAATTTCTGAAGACTGTCAAGTCTCTGCTAATATAAATCTGTTGAAAGAAAGATTTTTTTTGTTATACTAAAAAAAGCAGTTTTTTTGTTACAGTGAAATATTTACAGTAGTGAAATACTGTTGTCAGCAGAATTTTTAAAAATGACAGCAGTTTATTTAGTTGAATTTTGTAGTCTTGTATTCACATATTAACCTTAAAATAAAGGAAATCCTGTCTGGTATAGTTGTCATTCTATCTTGGAAGGATATTTGAAAAAGGATTATCTCAGAAGTTACCAATCTGTCCACAGAAATGGAATGAAAAGGGCAAGAGATTAATTCTTTGGGCTTCAGGATCCAGATATTTTCAGTGGTGTTTAGATTGGAAATATAACTTAGCCCCAGAAAGTAAGCTGCTTAAACTTCCTTTCAAATAATTTAGTATCTCTCAAAAATTTAATATCGTCTCTGGTGAAATATTTTCCTTCCATTATACCAAAACATATTCTTTGTGACATATTCTTTGTGTTGTAAAGATATTTTTCTGTTTTGTAGAGGCAAGGCATCTAATAATAATAAGCTAAAGACAAACACTGTGTTACCAGAGGGACCATGTCAAACAGATCCTTGTTTACCAAACCTGATGTCATAGGTGAATATTTATATGCACTGAAGGATATTCACAATTCACTTTTAAGTTAAAAAAAAAAATAGAAGAAAGTTATAATGTATAAGTATGCTTCACAAAAATCGAGTCCTGAAAAACTGGTTATATGGAAGTAAGCATTAAAGAAGAATGTGGGCAGGCGGGGAAGAAGGAGGGCAGACCTTTCTGAAACTTATAAGTCATGCGAGAATGTGCCTTATTGGGAATTTCTTTCTGGGGAGGCAAGCTCACAATTTTAGGGAAAGTCCAGAACCCTGGACAGACAACCTTCACATTTTTTTTTAACTCCCCTTTGTCCTCTAATTTTTTTCTTAATCACAAATATGTTTTCAAGGTCTTTCTTGTTTCAAGCATTTTATTTAATTATTTGATGTAGATTTCTGGAAACTTGAATCTGTAATGTTGACAAAAACATGGATGTATTTTTGATAAGTTAGCCATGGATTATTTTAAAAGAAGTAAAAAATAGCTTCTATTTTTTATTATCTTATTTAATAAATATATATTTTATGTTAATACTCAAAAAGTAAAATATGCTATAAGTTGTTTGGTATCCTGTCTTTTCCATTTAATAAATGATGAAATCCTATGCTAATAAGTATTTATCTATAATGTTATTTTTAGTGAAAGCGAAACAATTGGATCTTTTTGTTTCATTTGTGGCTATCCTGGCTTTCAGTTAAGAGTATACATATGTGAAATATATGGTGCAGGTTTTTTACCTGCAAACAGAATAGATAGGATTCTCCTTCTATAATCTGTACAGTGTTTGCTGTAACCAGACATGTTCCAAATAGGAGACTTGTGGGAGTAAATATGTGTTCGAAATTGTAGCTGTCACTGTGTGTCAGGTACTGTGTATAAAGTGCCGTGTTTTCTTTGGGCTCTTTGTTATATTACAAGAGTGCAGGTGGCATTTTCCTGTCGCTTAGCTGTCTTCAATATTTCTGTGCTTAAGGAAGGTTTCTACCTACATATTGTTTTCTTGCAAGAAAGTCTAAATTTCTCAGATGAGGTGATGGGTACAGAAGGAACATTTCATAGATTTTGAAATATAATTTATTGGAGTAAATTGCAACCCAAATTAGAGATGCAAAATGTTTTATAGACCTTTGCATGCTTTCTCAATTTTAAGTTTACTTATTAAGGCAACTTTTGCTGTGCAACTACTATGTGCTGGACACTGTGTTAGAAGCTCATTATTCGAAGAGTAATGAGATATGCTCTTCCTTTCAAGGAACTTAATTTGAATTTCACATTCTGAACTCAGATAACATTTATTCGGCATGCGACAAGCAGTAGGCTGGATGTTCTTAAAATAAGGTAGTTAACCACTAAAATTCAGTGATGATAATTATTGACCCATCCCCTCCAAAATAAGTTATTAATAGAATTTTTTAATCTTTAAGTTTTTTCTTTCATTATATTTTCTCAAACTTTTGGTACCTGCTGCTACTTGTTAAGTTAAATTAGCAAATGAAATAATAAGTATTTAACTGATAAATTTAGAAGAATTATTTTAAAAACACGTATTCGTGTGTGCGTATATGTACACACTTTTTTTTTTATATTTAGAAACCCATATACATATTATATACTCATAATTTCTCCTGGTAGAGTAGAGTAGTTTCTTAGTTCACATGAGACAATTAAATCTATCAATTTCATAGCATTCTGCCCTTAGAGTGGCTCCACTATTTGAAGATGTACGGAAGCTATAGCTTCAAGTCACCAGATTTTCACAGTAATTCTTTATCTGTTTAAGTTAAATTTATTAGGGTGACATTGGTTAATAAAATATAGGTTTCAAATGTACAATTCTATAATACATCATCTGTATATTGCATTGTGTGTTCACCACCCAAAGTCAGATCCCCTTCTGTCACTATATATTTGACCCACTTTACCCTTTTCTACCTTCCCCCACCCTACTTTCCCTCTAATAACCACTAAACTGTTTTCTGTATCTATGAGTTTTTGTTTGCCTTGTTTATTTGTTGCTTTCAGTTTTATATCTCACATGTGAATAAAATTATATGGTTCTCAACTTTTTCTCTCTGACTTATTTCACTTAGCATGAATTTCAAGATCCTTCCATGTCGTCACAAATGGTAGTATTTTATCTTTGGTTATGGCCGAATAATATTCAGGTGTGTGTGTGTGTGTGTGTGTGTGTGTGTGTGTGTGTGTGTGACATCTTCTTTATCCAGTTATCTATCAAAGGGCATTTTGATTGGTTCCATGTCTTGACCACTGCGAATAACGTTGCAGTGAACATTGGGGTGCTTATATCTTTATGAATAAATGTTCTCAATTTTTTCTGGCAGATACCCAGAAGAGAGATTGCTGGGTCATATGGTAATTCTATTCTTAATTTTTTGAGGAACCTACATACTGCTTTCCATAATGACTGTACCAATTTATATTCCCACCAGCAGTATATAAGTTTTCCTTTTTCCCCACAACATCTCCAACACTTGCTGTTACTTGTCCTGTTGATGATAGCCATTCTAACAGGTGTGAGGTGGTATCACTGTGGTCCTTGCTATAGGTATTATTGAAACTTAGAAGGAGAAGGTAACTTGCCCACATTTACGTTAGGATTCTAGTTCCAATCTATCTAACTTTAAAGCTCATGCAGTATCCTCCTGACTCCCGTGAGCTGGTGGGGAAGGTAGACTCACAAATGCTCTGGGCCTGCTGAGGAAGGGACAGTCGTTTCAGCTGAGGAATCAGGAAGTGTGTTTGCTGCACTGAAGAGCTGGCAATGAAATAAGTCTTATGGGCTGAGTTAGAAGACAGAGAGGAAAGGGGAGAGTATCTGGAGCTGCAGGAAAAGCATGTGCAAAAGCATAGAGGAGTGGAAGCTCATGGCATGTTCAGAGTGGCAAGAAGTCTCCTGTGGTTGGGTTTGGGGCATGTTGGAGAACAGAGTAGGCTTAGATTGCAAAACCTTGGTGCCAGAGTCACAAGGGCCCAGACGTGCCATGCTAGAGACTTGGGATTTCTCAGTAATATATAGCCATGAGAGTTTTGTATTTTTTTAAAGATATTGCCAGCTTATTATTTGTTTGTTTGTTTGTTTGTCTATGCCTACAGTACCTGCAGCATCTGGTCTTTCTAGGTGGTCTCCCAGCCACATACTAACCAGGCTCGACCTTGCTTAGCTTCCAAGATCAAACGGGATCAGGCTTGTTCAGAGTGGCATGGCCATAGACCCATGAGAATTTTAAGGTAGAGAAATTTCATAATCAGATGGGAGTTTTACGAAGATCACTTGAGCAGCAGTGTGAAATATAGACTGAAATAGAGAAAACTGGAGACAGGAGACCCAGGGCTACCATTAGAGGTTGTACAGATTGTTCACTGCACAAGGTTATATGTGAGTGGTGGGTGGGGGGGTCTGACAGCCATCCAGCATATTACTCACCAAGCTGTGTGCTCTTGGAGTTGGGCCTGCAGAGAGAGGGCATCTTTTAAATTTTTCACATTAAGATGCTCTCCTTGCCTTTTAATTGCTTATAAAATAATAGGAGAGATTAAATTAGTCAGAGAAATAATCATGGACCCTAAGGCTTAAGAACCTGGAGTTGGACATGGTGGTCTTTTTCCTAATTATATGATGTTGGGCATGTTCCCCATCCTCTCATAATCTATTTCCTCATCTTTATGGGAGAGTTGATAAGAGAAATCTAACAGGCCCTGGACAGAGCAGTTAAGGGGCATTGGTAAGAGAATGGGCTAGAAAGGCAAGATGGAGAAATAATAGATCTCGGACTGGAAGCCCCTGCTAGTAGTCAATCCGGAGAGTGTGCTGGGAACTGTATTAAGACTTTTATATGTTTTATCTTATTTAGTCCTGTATTAGTTCTGAGAGACAGATGTTATTGCCTCATTTTAAAGATTTCGAAACTTTGGCTCAGGGATGTTAAATGACTTGTCTAATGTCATACAACTAGGAAGTGACATAGTTGAGACTAGAACCCAGGTCTGTGTGACTCTCATGTTTATGCTCTTAACCACCCTGCTATGCTTAGAGATAATCTTTCCTTTATGTTGAACTCCCGTAATGCCCCTCTTGAATCTCTTTGATGACATATTCTGATTTTATCTTTTGTTTATAACTTAAATTGAGTAATGGTTATTTATATAATGTTTAATTTACTAGGCTGTGAGATCCTAAGGACTGAGATCCAGTCTCATTAATTTTCTTTTTGCCTTTCATAACTCTTTGCTCAATAAAGCATATGTGGGTAAGATGAATAATCTTAAGTTTTTTTGTCTCCTAAAATTCAACAATTTTTAATATGTAAATAGTAATAATATATAAGTAAACTTCAGTTGCAGTTATAGTCAAATAGAACTTGAAAAGGAGTCATTGGATTTTACTTTGATATGTAGATTGATTGCTAAAGTTTGAGGAAATTCCTAATTGCCATTTTATCTGAAAAATAATTTGGGGCTTGCTGTCAAAGATTGAAGCCAAGACTAAAATGCACCTTTGCCAGCCCTTTTTGGAGTCTCTAAAGCTGTGCTTGCTGCCGCATTGCTGTGGTAATTATAAAACTCAGATGTTTTAAATGATAATTTCGAGTCCATAAAAAAATGTTATACTGTCATTCAAGCAGGTAAGGACCTCAGTTTGTAAACTCACATGGAGGCCTTTGCTAAAGGTCGCTCTTGTTTGGTCCCAGCTGGACATGGATTTTGACAACAAACAGATATGCTACCCTAGGTCAGGGTAGATTATCAGAGGCACTGGAGTCAGACTACCTAGGTTTGCATCCCAGCTTCTCAGTGTGTGACTCTGTGATCCTTGTCAAGAAAACGTCTGTAAAATGACGATGTATAAGAAAACAGATTGCAATTATACATTCGCGTGCCTGGTTTATTGGGAATTTGGGGTGGGGGGACATCTTCATCCTGAAGGGAGCCGTTTTTGCTCAGATATTCTTTAAAGGAGACCAGAACAGAATGATGCTTCAGTATTAGAGTGCATGTTTATCCCAGGATGACCCTTTTCTGTTTTTAAAACAGAGTTTACATTCTCTTCTAACTACCGCATCTACTTTGTGAACTCTAAGGAGGCAGGTTAGGCTTTGCTCCGTGCTCTGTATGCCCACGGAGAGTAGGAAATGATGGCTTTTAAGAAAATAGAAAATGTTATTCAAGATCAACATTGCCTCTGGGATTCGAATGAGAAACTCAGGGGTTTCTTTCTTCTTCCAGAATAGGAGCACAAGTGTGCAGTGAGAAAGGAAACCAAACCCTAGGGAGGTCTCATAGCTTGTTTCTGCCACTGTTACTGGCAAGGAGGGAGGTAAGGGCCCTTAAGCAGCTCCCACAGCCACAGTCGATGGTGAGATCGGGGATGCTGGGAAGAGAGCACCAAGGATGTTCTTACTCTGGCTGCTGCTGCCTGGCCTGAGGGGAGGCGCAACAGCTGCAGAGCTCTGCTCTACGACAGAAGCAAACACACGCCCGTCTGTCACAGAGTTTATGTTCTTTCATAAAAGTGAAGTTGCACATGTGTGATGTCCTTTTTAGGTTTTATATCTTGGGTTGTTAGAAGAGCAAGCAAGTCGAATAACAATACTCCTCGGATCTTGGAGATCTTAGTTTTGCAAATCAGACTAAGGGCAAACTTGGCCTGTGCATTCTTGACAGTGGAAAACAGGAGCTATCATTAAATGTTGAGTTTAAAAACTATTTCCAGGGTTGCCTTCCCTTACTATGTGACTCCTGTAAAAAAGCTTCAGTCTGCTATAAGCTGGTAATCTTTAATACATGGATATGTCGGTGGGGAAAATAAAATCAGATTGCATACCTTTCCCTTTTGCTTGTGAACTAATTATTGTTTTCCTGCATTTAAAAGTCGATGTTAAACTATTTCTTTGATGTTCAACAGCAGACAGACTCCAGTTGTATGTTATATAGCTTTTGGTACGTACCTATTGTTTGAATAAAGATCAGCTTTGGCAAATTAGATTTTGATGGTTACATTTTTGATCTGGAGCCACAGAATGGAATGGCAATTTATTCTTTCATTCAGTTCACATTCATTTGGTTCCTTCCATGGCCTGTTACATAAATTATTTTCAAATTTCATAAATACCACAAAAAACCTTGCAAACTAGATAGTGCTATCTCTGTTTAATAGATAAGAAAAATAATGCATATAGAGTGATTAGTGCTGTTTTATAGATAAGAAAAATAAGGCATAGACAGTGATTAGAAAACTTGCTCATGGTTATATTGCTATTAAGTGGCCAGGGATGTGCGATGCCCACCCCCCCCCCGCCCCGCAAATGCTGACACTACAGTGGTACAGCCTTTTAAGAGGAGATAATCAATGCAGCAAAGATTTTGAGGAGCTGGAATCAGGAAAAAAGTAGTTAACCAAGAGCCCCTCATTCATTCATTTACTCAACATGTTTATTGAGTACATATTTTGTGCTAGACACTTTGCAGTGTGTTACAGATTCCGTGGTGGGCAAGACATTATCGAACCCTTACCAGCTTTAAGGAGGAAACAGGGATTTAAAAGTGTGCTCCTCCTAAAAGCTGCAGTATCTTGGTTAAGAGGGCTTTTATAAGTTTTTTTTCAAGGTGTAGAAATTTTGACACCTTAACTAAAGTTGTTTAATTTATTATCCTTTTACATCAGTATATATATGAAATTGTCCACAAATAAACAGACGAATGGCTTCGTTAGGGTACTTTGCAATTGTACTCCTGCCTAGGCTGCTTAGGACATGCAGAAATGGAGGTTAGAGTGAAACTGTTTTGAGTTTTAAACAAAGTGTTGCACAAAAATCTGAACAATTATCTGGCAAGGACTGTATCTATTTCAGCTTTGGATTCCCCACTTTATATAGGAGATACGTAGCACACTGCCTGGTATGCAGCAAGTACCAATACTTCTGGTTGATTGGCTCAGTGTTGGGAAATCAAATAGGGGAGAGAGGAGAAAGGAAACTCATAGGGAGGGAGATAAGTTAAGATAACATCATGGAGGAGTGTGAGGGTGGCAATAAAACAAACCAACAAATAAGCAAAAAGAGCACATGACATATGACGGACTTCATTCATATATACAAACTTTTTTATTTTTAAAATTTATTTTATTTAAAAATTTTTTTATTTGGCTAGACATTTACATAATTTATGAAGTAATCCTCCGATTTTTCTAGCACCCATCTGGTACTACACACAACCATTACACTAATATTGACAATATTTCTTATGGTCTACTCTCATCCCCGTGACTCTTTTATAACTACTAATTTGTACATCTGCATCCTTTTACCTTTTATGCCCAGCCCCCTAACCCCGCTCCCCTCTGGCAATCACCAGTTTGTTCTCTGTATCTGTGAGTCTGTTTTCATTTAGTTTGTTTGTTTCTTTTATTCCTTTGATTCCACATATAAGTGAAATCATATGGTATTTTGTTTGTCTTTCTCTATCTGACTTATTTTACTCAGCATAATCCCTCTAGGTCCATCCATGCAGTTGCAAATGGTAAAATTTCATTGTTTTTTAATGGTCGAGTTGTATATATGTATATATGTACCATAACTTCTTTATCCAGTTGTCTGTTGATGGATGCTTAGGTTGCTTCCATATCTTGGCTATTGTAAATTGTGCTGCCATGAATATTGGAGTGCATAGATCTTTACGAATTATTGTCTTGGTTTTCTTTGGATAAATACCAAGAAGTGCAATTGCTGGGTCAAAAGGTATATCCATTTTTAATTTTTTGAGAAACCTCCAGACTGTTTTCCATAGTGGCTGTACCAATTTGCAATCCCACCAAAAATATATGAGGGTTCTCTTTTCTCTGCATCCTCGCCAACACTTGTTGTTTTTTGATTTATTGATGATAGCCATTCTGACAGGTGTGAGGTGATATCTCATTGTGGTTTTAATTTGCATTTCTTTGATAGTTAGCGACCTTCAGTATCTTTTCATATGTCTATTAGATATCTGTATTTCTCTTTGGAGAAGTATCTGTTTAGGTTTTCTGCCCATTTTTTAATTGGATTGTTTGTTTTTCTTGTTGTTGAGTTGTATAAGTTCTTCAAATATTCTGTATATTTACCCCTTATCAGATGTATCATTAGCGAATATCTGTTCCTAGTCGGTTATCTTTTTGTTTTGTTGATGGTTTCCTTTGCTGTACAAAAACCTTTTACTTTGATGTAATCCCATTTGTTTATATTTTTCCTCTGTTTCCCTTGCCCAGGGAGATATATTTGAAAAGAAATTCTTGTTAGTAATATCAGAGAGTTTACTGCCTATGTTTTCTTCTAGAAGTTTTATGGTTTCGGGTCGTACATTTAAGTCTTTAATTCATTTTGAATCTATTCTTGTATCTGGTGTAAGAAGGTGTTCCAGCTGCTGCTGCTGCTGCTGCTGCTGCTTCTTCATCTTCGTCGTTGTCGTCGTCGTCGTCTTCTTCTTCTTCTTCTTCTTCTTCTTCTTCTTCTTCTTCTTCTTCTTCTTCTTCTTCTTCTTCTTCTTCTTCTTCTTCTTCTTC
>NW_024351730.1:1159012-1276835 GCF_902729225.1 Pteropus medius | reverse complement strand
CTCCTCCTCCTCCTCCTTCCTCCTCCCTTCTTCTTTTTTTATCTTCTTCCTTCTTCTTTCTTTTTCTTCTTCCTTCTTCCTTCTTCTTTCTTTGCATGTATCTATCCAATTTTCCGAACACCATTTGTTATCTTTTTACCCCATTGTATATTCTTAACTCCTTTGTCATATATTAAGTGAGCATATAGGTGTGGATTTATTTCTAGGCTCTCTATTATGTTCTGTTGATCAGTGTATCTGTTTTTATGCCACTATCATGCTGTTTCGATTACTGTAGCCTTGTAGTATAGTTTGATATCAGGTAGTGTGGTACCCCCAACTTCCTTCTTTCTCAATATTGCCATAACTATTCGGAGATTTTTATGGCTCCATATAAATTTTAGGATTATTTGTTCTAGCTCTCTGAAAAATGGCATTTTATATCTTTAAAGAAAAACCTTTACAGCATTTATACTACTCTGATGAATTAACAATGTAGTACCAGTAAAACTATGTATTAGACTAGTGTCTGATCTCTTGTAATACGTAGGAAGAAGAGAAAATAAGCAGTAGCTGAAAAGAATCAGATTTAGAGAAAAATTATTTGATTTTAACAAAAAGAACTTTAATTTCAACTAGCGGTGGCATAGCCATATGAGAAAGGGCCTTTAAATGTTAGGATGATGGGTAGCATTTGAGAAAATTTTGTCATCATCACTAGTTTCAGTGTTTCCACAGCAGTGGTAATTGAATTCAAATACGTTTTCATTTATTTTCTGAGTAGAAAGTAACATAAATAATTTCTTAGAACAAAAAGTTTGTTAGAAATTTAAAGACATGGCTAGATGGAAAATTGGTAAATTCAGATTTTTTTCCCCTTAAGTCTTCTGTTAAATTGTATCTTTCATGGAAAAATATGACAGTATTTTAATCAAATGAGACATTCACATAGGGACTTCAAGAGCATTAGTAAAATGTGTGTGTGTGTGTTTTTTTTTCTTAAGAAATAGGGTTAAATTGGTTTATATAATTCATATCATGGATTTAAAGAAACAAGTATTTTGTCATACAGATATATGCAAATACCTTAAGTATTCAGGTAATGCTTGACAATAATTGCAGTATAAGAATTGGGTGGTGTAGGATTAAAATTACATTTTTAATCAATCTTTTCTACATTAATATTTTATGAGATAATGATGCACGTAGCTTCAAGTCCCATTGTTTCTTATTCCCTGAAGTGTTATCTTTCATAAGAGGGTAGATTTCTAGAGCAGAAGAACTGTTCCTATACAGTCCTAACATTCTTTTCATTTTGGAATTAAATTTGGGCTCTGCCACTGGCTATCTATGGATGAGTTCTTTCTCTGAGCCTCAGCTTTCTAGCCTACTATAAAATGGGAATAGAGATATCTATTACTTAGAGCTTATTAATATGATGTTTATTCATTCCTGGATTGGGGATAAACACTAAGCACGTAACACAAAGGTTAGTGTTCTCACAAGCTTAGGAATCCATAATAAATGCTGAGAATAGAGAGACGTGTTATCGTTGGAAGGGCGAGACACAGAATACTTAACATCCAGTTTCTGGCCAATCAGAATGGATGCTAACTGTAAACATTCTGGATGGCCATCACAATACCCACTCACTGCACATCAGCCTGGATTGTCAGTATCAACAAACCTGTGTTTAACTCATCATGATTTGCAAGGAAACTTGTTGTGTTTTCTAATTATAAACTAATGCATTCTCCTCTGAAATGGTTAGGAAAGGATACCATCTTCATATGATGGTGTGACCCTAGAGTTTATGCCTGGATTCCTGTCCCAAAGATTGCTCTTTTGTTTGGGGATCTTGCTAATCTCTGCTGGCAGCATTGCGATAGCTCTTTGGGGACTTTGCTTTCCCATTTTCTACTCTATCCCTAAGCTGGAAACATGTTCTTAAGTCCTTATAGCAGATAAAAGTTGAGTTTATAACTTTGAACAAAACTGCAAGAGTCCCATAAAATTGGCTACTAGATATGGCAGACCTAGACTCATCCTCATTGTGCTCTGTACAAGGCTGCCTCCTTGGCCTAGGCCCAACCTCCAACCCCAACCCCAGAAGTGACGGTCAGCACATATAGATGTAAGTCCAGACATCAAAGAGATTGAGGCCCTGGAAGAAGGAGGATTTCCTTGCTAGTTTCCATTTCTTACCTCAAGCTCTGCCTCTTCCTGACATTGAGAAGTCCACCTTTCACAGGGCAGACTCTAACCCCCTTCCACAGGGATGGGACGGCAATAGCTACAGCTATCAAAAAGTTCAGTGTCAATAGAAAAGCTTCCATGTAATCCTAGGAGATTTCTAAAGCAAAGTTGAGTTGGTGTAACCACTTGGTCATATACTGATGTGGTTAACGGTCTTTAAGAAATTGCTTTGTCATCACCTCAGACCTATTGGCCAGTCATCAAAAAGATAAGAGAAAAAAGTGTTGATGAGGATATGGAGAAAGGGGACCCTTGTGCACTGTGGTGGGAATAAAAATTGGTGCAGCCATTATGGGAAACAGTATGGAGGTTCAAAAAAAAGAAAAAAAGGAAAGAAAGAAAATAGAAGTACTGTGTTATCCAGCAATTCTGCTGTGGGTATATATCCAAGGGAAATTAAATCACTGTCTAGAAGAGATATCTGCACTTCCATGGTCATTGCAGCAGCATTTACAATAGCCAAGACATGGAGGCAGCCGAAGTGTCCATCAGCAGTTGAATGGATAAAGAAAATGTGGTACATATATACAATAGACTATTATTCATCAATAAAAAAATAAGAAAATCCTGCCATTTACACCAATATACATGGACTTGGGGCATCATGTTACGTGAAATAAGTTAGACAGAGAAAGACAAGTACTGTATGATCTCACTTATATGTGGAATTTTAAAAAACCCTGAACTTACAGAAACAGAGAACGCATTGGTGATTGCCTGAGGTGAGGGGTGAGGGGTGAGGGGTGAGGGGTGAGGAGTGAGAAATGGGTGAAGGTAGTCAAAAGGTACAAACTTTCAGTTGTAAGATAAATTAGTTGTGAGGATGTAATGTACAGCATGGTGACTATAGTTAACAATAGTGTATTGTATATTTTTAAAAAAAGAGAAATACTGTATTGTATATTTGAAATTTGCTAAGAGATTAGATTTTAAAAGTTATAATGAGAAGAAATTTTTAACTATGTATGGTGATGGATGTTAACTAAATTTATTGTGGTGAACATTTTTTAATATATACATATATCAAATCATCATGTTGTATACCTTAAACTAATACAATGCTATATGTCAATTATATCTTAATAAAATTGGGGGAGGGAATAGTTTTGTGTGGACATTTCTTCTACAAAAACACTAAGATTTAAATTTAAGCTCAGTAATGCAAAACTTTGTCATTGCCAAAATTCAGTGTAAGTGGCCCTCTCTGCAATTATAAGCCAAGAGGCAGTTTCAGCCTTATTTTCAAGGGAATGCCACTCAAAACAATTCATTTCATAGCTTCTTTTATACAGGAGCTAATAATCTTGTTCAAGCCTTTTGGTTTACCTAATTTCTTCTTGATAATCCATTTCCTCAGTCCATTTGGACCAGAAACATTTAATCTTGGGCATAATGAAGACTTGCTTTCTGTTGTGTGATTTTCTTGTTTCTTTCATTATCCCAGTCCTTATGTAGACTTTCTGTTTGCGAATCAAATAATTTATTTCATTGAGTTTTCTACCAGTTTAGTGTGTTAGTTTCTTGTTACCTAATCATTGCTAATGATCACTTTTATTTTACTAGTAAAATAGTTGCTTACACAGTTGCTTTATAATATATTTTATTTCATTGATTCTAAGACATACGTCTTTCATATTATAACATTCTTGAAATTTAGTGTATCTTGCAGTTGCTGACATTTTACATGTTATTGGTAGCACTTTTGTCTTTATTCCTAGTATGTACAGCAGTGGCACATCTTTCGATAACACTTGGATTTGATGAAATACCAGTTTACATTCTGTGATGTTGGTGAAAATCAGTGCCATTTTAATTACATCATGTCATTGTGTTTGAGAGATTATGTAATCTCATAGAGTCTTACAGTAAAATCTAAAATTTGTTACCTTTGATAGTTGGAAAAGCCTACATAGGACAAAATAAAAACCCTCTGTGTAAATTTCTGGACCATCTCTTAAGCCATGTACAGGAGGAAAGACAAAAGATTACTATTTACTTAAATATTAATTCAGGTTTTGGGCGTAATGAGTCTATTTTAGAAATAACTATTTAGGGTTCCACCTTTTGAAATTCTTTTAGCTAGTGAAGCATTTGCTTCTTTTGTACTTGTGCATGAAAAACTGACCCTTATTTTTGAACTTCTCAAAAAGTAGTCTTGGAAACAGCTTTTGAGACTGATTTTTTAGGATTCCTCCCTCTCCTTTTTCTTTTTTCATTTCTGAAACCTAAGTAGCAGGGTAAAACGTTGTTCCCTGCAGAGACTTGGTGTTTAGATTGTATATTTACTTTGATACACATATATATTGCTGTGCGGAATCACTGTCCACTGCAGTCCCCACATGAAACAAAGGGAGGTGGGGATCTGGGATTGGCTGAGATAAATATATCTCAGCTTTCAGAACACTGTGTGAACACAGTATAATTCACTTGGACAACTGTGCGATGAAACTCTTGTTTTAGCGGCCATTAGATATTTCATGGGAACTGACTACACAGAATATATGGTAAAGACTGTTTGGCAGTTGATAGAATTTGAAGTAGCAGTTACATCATCAACGGATATAAAATTAATTTTTTGCCAAGGTGATTAATACCTGACTTCTGTGATTGAGGGATTGATCTCTTGGCATGTCTTTGTGAAATAACAACACAGGCAGGGAAATCGTATGCCTTCATCAGGCTTTATGTCTGTTTTGTAAACCTTCTCTATGGGGTGTGTATAGTCTTGTTCTGTACAACTAACAAAAGATGTGCTTATGCTGTGTCATGACTTTCACTGTAGCTGTATTTTGTCGTGAAAGACTTCCTCAGTTTCCACAGACAATGGGCACCACAGAGAGAGGCTTTCTTTCTTTGTATCCGTGTTTCTATTAATGTCGTTACTGCATTTGACTCTTTTATTAAAACCTTTTGGTCACATCAACAGTTTGTTCTAAGCTATCTATCTTCTAGCTTTGTCTGCAAAATTTGTGTGGTTAGCCTGAGACATATGCAGATAAATTGCTTAGGGTTCAGCTTTCTCAGACTTGGAACAAATACTCTACAGTGTGTCGAACTAATGGATGCAGCTTCGCAGCAATATCGTGCAGTCAGATATAAATCTTTGAATGCCTTGGTTTGCGTTTTCATATTCATATGCAGTTCTTGACCACTGGTTTTCATCTTTCAGAAAGCTCTGTTTTAAATAGAAAGACAAAGAAAGTTGTTCTTCCTCACCCATAGCTCTTCTGCCCGCTCATAACAACAATTGTGAGCTTAGCTTTTGGCCACATATAAGTGGTGGCAACTCCCAGTTCACAGACTAATTATGTTCCCATGGCTTGTTGTAAATTCAGTTATGAGTTTTGAACTTGGAATATTTTCTAATGGGAGAAAAAAAATTGAAAAATAGATGAGCCTATTGAAAATTCTTTAACCCGTAACATTCCAGCAGCATATACTTTAAAACCTAAAATTCTCCCCATGTTTCCCTGTAGAAGAATGTTCCTGGTTCTGCTTTGGTGTCTTAAGGAACATAAGCATTTTATTCTTAACTTCAGTATACAGCCACCTATCTCTACCTGTGTGTCCTGTGGTAGTATATTAGACAGGGTTCTTCTGTAGAAGCAATGGAGACTGACTGGATGAGTTAAGCAGAGAAATAATTTACTGAGAAGATAGTAGGTAGTTTCTGGAACTGCTGGAAGTTGGTAAAAGGGCAGGAGCAAATAGAGACTACATAGCCAGATTTATAGCCCGGGTCATATGTATGATTAGTTCTCTGCAGGATGCACCTGATCACTGAACACTGGTCCGTGCTGATTCACAGTGATTGCACCATTAGGTACTAGACACTTCCTACCAACTCTGCCACCTCAGCCTTTGCTGCTTCTGGGCACTGGATGTTGCTACCATTGCCCTCAGGCATGAAAATATACTCCTGCCCTTGCTTCTTTGTATCTCCAGCTCTAGAGTCAGGATTAGCTAAGGCTAAGTCATGTGCCCATTGCTTAGCTGCAAAGGAGTCTGGAAAGGTGAGTGTCCAGCCATTTTTGCCTCTATGTCTAAAGATGTAGCTCTTGTCAGTACTCACGTGATACAGGAAAAGAGTTCAGATATAGAATATTCCCATCCTATTCCTCTCTATAAGAACGAATCTTCACTATAAGAAGCCATGATAGGGGCCTTGGTAGAGGGGAATGACCAACATGTTTATCTATCTGAAGCTACAGTTAATGAATTCTTGGATAACAAAGATGGCCGATTCTTCCTGTGCACTGGTGTTCAGGGACTCTTTCACCATGGGTTAATTAAAGCTAGAAGTGTGACTTGACAATTTAGGCATAATTTGACCTCTCACAGTATGTTCCTTATTGCTTTAAGATAAAATGCATTAAATTGAATTTTAACAATTTGATTAACTAGGAGGAGCAGATCAAGGATTATCTGTTTCCGTATTTATAGCATAAAATGAAATTTCATATTGTCACTTTATCTTATAGAGTTTGGTAATTTATATATTTTATTGATTTCTACCCTTTAAAATTTTTATTTTTAATTTTTAATAATACCTATAGATAGCTTACAAATTTCTGCCTGCTTATTGATATTGCAATATTCCACTTCTCAGAGGCAACTACTTTCAATTCAGTTAGCTCTTCTGATATTTACTTTCATGTAGCTAATTAATTGTTTATATTGATATTTCTTGAATTTTTTTTAAAATTTTAGACATTAAACATTGAATTCCTATTAAGGAAGATAAGGGATTATCTCTCTTTTATTCTCCCTCCCTCAAATATCTGTCTTTCACTCTCTAAGATAGTTATATCTCGATTTGTTTTCACTGTAAATATTTTTCACAGCTGAGCTATAAGTATACTATGTGTACTATGATTTTATTTATTTTCTGGTACAGCATAATAAAAAATTATTTTTTTGCCTCATATTCTATTTATGTACTACTTATTCATTCCCAAATTCTCAGATAAGGTCAAACACAATGGCTTGTCTCTCAGTTCTCGTGCGCGCGTGCATGTGCGTGTGTCTGTGTGTGTGTGACATTTTCCCTGGAGCCTTCTGCTCACTGGCTTCATTCTGGACTGTTTACTCTTGAGGCCTTATGCACAGCTGCTGACCTGGAATTTTTCTTTACTATCTTATCGGGAATTCTTGATTGACCTGTTTACTGGACGGCAGCTCCCTTGGTTTCTTCTCTCTTTGTAGGAGAGCATATTGCCTAGTTGCTTCTTGAGAAAAGTGTGTATGACATAATTTTCTTGAGATCTGGCATGTATGAAAATATCATTTTGTGTCTCCTTACATATGATTGATATAGAATTTAAAGACGGAAATTATTTTCCCTGAAAGTTTTGGAGGCCTTGTTCCATTTTCTTCTGCTTCAAATTTTGTTATTGAATTGTTGGATACTTTTCTGATTCTGGTTACTTTATATGTTATTTTTGAGGGGCAGGGGGACACTTTTAGAGTTTTTTAAAAATCCTCTAATGTTCTGAGGTTTCATCATAATGTGCCTTGATATATAACTTTTTTTATTCATTGTGAAGATTTCGATGGGGGGGCGTGATGGAGGATAATTTTCTTCCCATTATTTTCTGTATTCTCTTTTCTGGAACTGTTATTTGTCAGATGCTGGAACTTTTGTGATTTTCCTCCAGCTTACTTAACTTTAAGAAACATTTCTGGTCTCTGTCCTTCTTTTTGTTCTACTCTTGGGGAACATTCACCTCTGTTATCTTCTAACCCTTCTATGGATTTTTTATTTCTATAATCATAGTATTAATTTCTAGGAGCTCTTTCTTATTCTCACAATATTTCTATTTTATAGTATCCTATTTTTTTTTTTTGCTTGCTTTATGGATACAATGTCTTTTAACCCCTTGCAGTTATTGATAACATATATACGAAGTCTTTTTTCTGCTGCCAACTTTAACTCCTTTCTCCTTAAGTTCTTTTTGTCATGTTAGACTCTTCATCACATTTCTGGTGATTATTTGCTGTCTATTTTTATTTATGTGGAGGCACTGAAAACTGGCACTGTGCATGACGAAAGTTGACAAGCTGTCTCTCTTGTCAACTGGTGGCCTTACCATAGGATGACCTCCTATTTTTCAGAAGCCTTCTTTCTCCTTAGTTTTGCTAACTGTAGATACTTTTTGGGGGGCTGGTTACTTTCTCTAGAAAAGTCTTCCAACCTCCTACCTTGTCTGTTCTCTATAATTCCCAGGAAAGGACAGGCTGTGAGTCTCTCCAGAGTGTACACTTTCACTCAGTCCTCCCTTTCAGTATGGTGCCTCCACCCAGTAACTAAACCTGAGTCTAGACCTTCTCATGTTTAACTTTTGTGAAGAGCAAACCTGAGGTAGAAGGAGAGACAGTTGACAGGCTTCATGGCTGAGGAAGGATCTGGAGGTTTATTCCTTATATCTTGAAAACAATCCACTAGTTTTCAATGCTACTTTCATACTACCCCCTGTATCCAACCCCCATATTAGATGTAACTGTGCCTGAACTTGCACTTTCCTAAGCTTCTGTGCTCCATATTGGCTTGCTTCTTCCTGACAGTTCTGTCAGTAGGCATTTAAGTTTTTTCTGTCCCTGCTTTGAAAATTCACTCTTCATCAGCCCATCTGCTTTTCATTTTCTGAAATATTTTTCTATTAATTTTATGCTCTTCCATTCTCTTTCTTCTTGTGAGTTTATCTCTGCCTCTTGCTTAGTGTCATTTAGTGGAGTTTTGGGGGAATGGAATTAAGCACATGATTGTCATATACCACATACAACTGAAAATCGCTATTAATGAACTTTTGAGATTTGGTCTTTCAATTTGGTACATGGTTGTCTTGTCCATTAAAGAAGAGTCAATTTGGTTACTCTAGGATGGATTTCATTTACTATACTTTTCAATTTCATTCAGACATTGTTACTCTTACTGTCAAATTAAATTAGGTGTCACCTTTTAAAAAAAAATTTCAACTTTTTTTTGATATTCAATATTATTTTATATTAGTGTCACGTGTACAGCACAGTGGTTAGACATTTATATAATTTATGAAGTGACCCTCCCTCCCCAATTAGTCAAGCACCTGCCTGGCATATACATCATAATTACAATATTAATGACTGTATTCCCTATGCTTTGCTTTACAATCCCATGATTATTCCGTAACTAACAATTTATACTTTTTAATCCTTTTACCTTTTTCACCCAGCACCCCATCCTCCCCCACATGACAACTATCAGTTTGTACTCTGTATCTGTGAGTCTCTTTCTGTTTTGTTTATTTGCCTGTTCTTTAGATTTCACATATAAGTGAAATCATGCAGTATTTGTCTTTCTTTGTTTGACTTACTTCACTTAACATAATACCCTCTAGATCCATCTGCATTGCTACAAACGGTAAGATTTCTTTATCCAATCATCTATTGATGGGCACTTAGATTGCTTCCGTATCTTGGCTATTGTATGCGTTCTTTATAAATTTTGGCTGTTCACCCCTTATTGGATATATCATTGGCAAATATCTTCTCCCATTCAATAGGTTATCTTTTCATTTTGTTGATGGTTTCTTTTGCTGTACAAAAACATTAATTTGTAGCAGTCTCATTTATTTATTTTTTCTTGTTTTCCTTGCCCAAGGCAATATAGCATAAAAATATTAGTAAGAGCAATGCTAGAGAGTTTACTGCCTCTGTTTTCTTGTAGGAGTTTTATGGATTCGGGTTTTACATTTAAGTTTTTAATTCATTTTGAGTTTATTCTTGTATATGATGTAAGAAAGTGGTCTAGTTTCACTTTTTGCATCTATCCGTCTGGTTTTCCGAACACCATTTATTGAATAGACTGCCTTTACTTCATTGTATATTCTTGTTTCCTTTGTCATAGATTAATTTACCATATAGACATAGATTTATTTCTCAGATCTCTATTCTGTTCCATTGATCTATTTTTCTGTTTTTATGCCAGTGCCATGCTGTTTTGATTACTATAGCCTTGTAATATAGTTTGATATCACATAGCATGATACCTCCAACTTTGTTTGCTTGTGTCTATTTAGGGTTTTTCGTGGCTCCATATAAATTTTAGGATTGTTGGTTCTAGTTTTGTGAAAAATGCCATTAGTGTTTTGATAGGGATTGCATTGAGTCTATAGATACTTTGGGTAGTATGGACATTTTTAATGACATTTATTCTTCCTATCCATGAGCATTTATTTGTATCATCTTCAGTTTCTTTCTGCAATGTCTTATAATTTTCCAAGTTTAGGTCTTTTATCTCCTTGGTTAAATTTATTCCTAAATATTTTATTTTTTTGATGCAATTGTAAATGGGACTGTTTTCTTAATTTCTCTTTCTGATACTTGGTTATTGCTGTATAGAAATGTAACCAATTTCAGAATATTAATTTTGTCTATTGCTACTTTAATGAATTCATTTATCAGTTCTGATAATTTTTTGGTGGAATCCTTAGGGTTCTCTATCTATATAGTATCATGTCATCTGCAAATAATGACAGTTTTACTTCTTCTTTTCCAATTTATATACCTTTTATATCTTTTTCTTGTCTAATTGCTGTAGTTAGGACTTCCAATACTATGTCGAATAAAAGTGGTAAAAGTATACATCCTCGTTTCTCATCATAAGGGAAACATTTCTAGCTTTTCACCATTGAGTATGATGTTAGCTATGGGTTTGTCATATGTGGCTATTATTATGTTGAGGTGTGTTCCTTTCGCTCCCACTTTGCTGAAAGTTGTTATCATAAATGGATGCTGAATTTTGTCAAATGCTTTCTCCGCATCCATTGATATGGTCATATGATGTCCTTTTATTTATGTAGTATGTCTAGTTAATTGATTTGTGGATATTGAACCAAACTTGCATCGCAGGAATAAATCCCACTTGATCATGGTGTATGATCTTTTTCATGTATTGCTGAATTTGGTTTGCTAATACATTGTTGAGAATTTTTGCATCTGTGTTCATCAGGGATATCAGCCTGTAATTTTCTTTTTTTGTAATGTCTTTGTCTCGTTTGGGAATCAGGGTGATCATGGCCTCATAAAATGAGCTTGGGAGCCTTTTCTCCTCTTGCATTATTTTTGTAATAGTTTGAGAAGGATAGGTGTTAATTCTTTTTTGAATGTTTAGTAAAATTCACCTGTGAAGCCATCTGGTCCGGGACTTTTGTTTGCTGGGAGTTTTTTGATTACTGATTCAATTTTATTTCTAGTAATCAGTCAGTTCAGATTGTCTGTTTTTCTTGATTCTATCTTGGAAGATAGTATATTTCTAGGAATATATCCATTTGTTCCATATTGTCCAATTCGTTGGCATATAATTACTCATTGTATTTTTTATAATCCTTTGTATTACTGTGGTGTCAGTGGTCCTTCTCTTTTATTTCTAATTTTCTTTATATAGGTCTCTTTTTTTTCTTGATGAGTCTGGTTAAAGGTTTATACATTTTGTTTATCTTTTTAAAGAACCAGCTCTTGGTTTCATTGATCTTTTGTACTGTTACTTTTAATTATTATTATTGTTTTGTTTACTTCCATTTTGATCTTTATTATTTCCATCCTTCTACTTACTTTGGGCTTTGTTTGCTGTTCTTTTTCTACTTCCTTACAGTGTAAGGTTAGATTGTTTGAGATTTTTCTTGTTTCCTCATATGACTGCTTTTATTGTGTCCCATAGATTTGGGGTTGTCATGTTTTTATTTTCATTTGTCTCAGGTTATATTTTGATTTCTTTCTTGATCTCATTGTTAACCCATTGATTGTTCAATAGCATGTTATTTGGCCTTCATGTGTTAGTATGTTTTTCAGTTTTTGTCTTGTAATTGATTTCTAGTTTAATACCATTATGGTCAGAGAAGACACTTGATATGATTCCCATCTTCTTAAATTTATTAAGATTTGTTTTGTGCCCTAAAATGTGATCTAGCTTGGGAAATGTTGCTGCTTTGGGGTAAAATACTCTAAAAATGTCAATTAAAATCTGATCTATTGTACCATTGTTTTCTTGTTGATTTTCTGTCTGGAAGATCTATCCGTCAATGTCAGTGAGGTGTTAAATTCCCCTACTATGATTGTATTACTCTTGATCTCTCCATTTACGTTTGTCAGTATTTGTTTTATATATTTATGTTCGGTGCAAAAATGTTTACAAAATGTTTAAAAGGATTATATCCTCTTGTTGGATTGATCCCTTTATCATTATGAAGTGATCTTTCTTTCCCCTCTTATTATAGTGTTTGTTTTAAAGTTTATTTCTCTGATATAAGTATTGCTACTCCAGGTTTTTCTTTGTTCTCATTTGCACAAAATATTTTTTAATGTCTTTTACTTTTAGTCTGTGTGTTTCTCTTGACCTGTAATGGATCTTTTGTAGACACCATTTGTATGGATCTTGTTTTCTTATCTATTCAGCTACCCTATGTCTTTAGATTGGAGCATTGATGCCATTTACATTTAAAGTGATTATTGGTAGATACAGTAGCTATTGCCATTTTATTATTTATATTTATGGTTTTTCTACCTCTTCTCCTTCTAAAAGAAGTCCCATTAACATTTCTTGTATTACTAGTTTGGTGGTGATAAACTCCTTTAGCTTTTTTTTTTTTCAATCTGGGAAGTTGTTTCTCTGTCCTTTGATTCTAAATGATACACTTGCTGGGTAGAATTATTTTGGTTGTAGGTCCTTTCTTTTTCGTCACTTTGAATATTTTGTGTCAATCCCTGCTGGCCTGCAAAGTTTTTGTTGAAAAATTAACTGACAGTCTTATGGGAGCTCCCTTGCATCTAAATGCCTTTTAAGATTCTTTGTCTTTAAGCTTTGGCATTTTAATTATGATGTGCCTTGGTGTGGGCCTCTTTGGGTTCATCTTGTTTGGGACTCTGTGCCTCCTGGGCTTGTATGTCTACTTCCTTCAATAGATTAGGGAAGTTTTTCATCATTATTTCTTCAAATAAGTTCTCAATCTTTTGCTTCTCTTTCTGATACCCCTGTGCTGTGAATGGTGGCATGCTTGATGTTGTTCCACAGGTTTCTTAAACTATCCTTATTTAAAAATATTCTTTCCTCTTTTACCTTTTTGCTGTTCCAGTTGTGTTTTCTACTACCTTGTCTTCCAAATCATTGATTCAGTCCTCTACTTCATCTAATCTGCTGTTGATTCCTTCTATTGTAGTCTTTATTTCAGTTATTGTGTTCTTTATTTCTGACTGGTTCTTTTTTATGGTTTCTATGTCCTTTTTCATGCTTACTGTCTCTGTGTTTCAAGAAACTTATGTTTCTTGAAAATCCTTAAACCCATTGTTTTGAACTCTGTGTAAGGTATCTTTTGTGGCTCTATTTTGTTTAGTTTTTTTTTTTTTTTTTCTTGTAGTTTTCTCCTGTTCTTCCATTTGGGACATGTTTCTTTGCCTCCTCATTTTTGGCTGTCCTCTGTGTGTGTGTGTGTGTGTGTGTGTGTGTGTGTGTGTGTGTGTGTGTGTATGTGTGTGTGTTTTAATGTATTAGGTAGATCTGCTATGTCTTCCAGTTTTGGCAGGGAAGCATTATGTAGTACGTGTCCTGTGGGGCCCAGTGGTGCATTTTCAATCATCACCTGAGCCAGGTGCTTCAGGAGTGTCCATTGTGTGGGTGGTATATGCCCTCTTGTTGTATTTGATCTTTGATTGATGTTGACACATCAGTGGGTGGGATTGACCCACAACCTGCACTGACTGAAGATTGGCCACAACCACAGCTGTATGGGGACAGACTCCACAGAGTGGGATTTGCCTCAGCGGGCTCTTGTGCCTGCTGAGATTACCCTTTGGTTGTGTCGCTTGTGGGGCTAATCAGATGGTGCTCTGTTGTGGTCTGAAGCTGGTTACTGTGTGTGTTGGTTCTGGTGCCTCTTGAGAGGGGCTGTGTTGTAGTTCTAGGTCAGCCGCTGCCTGTGACCAGCCCAGGGCTACCTGATAGAAGCTACAAAGTGGTCTGCTGTGGTTCCTGCCTATGCTGGACCTAGAGGTGTGTGGGAGAGGCCATGCTGCGAACTAAAGCTGGCTGCTACCAGTACCAGTCCTGGAGTAACTCAGGGTAAGGCCCATTACACCCCGTGGCCTGCCACCACCTGCCAGCTGCCTGTAAGACTCAGCCTGTGAAAGAGCTTCAGGTGGTATAGGAGTTGGGTGAGGCGGGGTCTTAGTGAGTTACCAGGGTGTTGTGGGTGGTGTTCATCAGGTTAATGCAGATTTAGATTTGGCATCAGTGCTGAGCTTGAGGCCAAGAGTACTTTGAGGCCAGCAGCTGCCTGCTTGAGGCCTGCAGACCCCTGAAAGTTGTCCAAGAAAGACTGCAGCATGGACCAATGCTGGCTGTCCACCCCCAAAACAGCCTCCAGTGGTGTGACAGTTGAGTATAGCAGGGTCCCAGAGAGTCACCAGGGTTGGGCAAACAGAGTTCATCAGGCCATTGCAGGTTCAGAGTTTGCCATGCAGGGGGCCGGGGAGTGGGGCGGCGGAGAGGACTCAACACAGGAAAGATGAAGCCTGCCCACTGGCTGTGTGAGAAGAAGTCTCATTACAGGGACAGTGCTGGCTGTTCCTCTAGCCCTTGCCCTGAAGCCATACAACTTATTCTCTCCCTGAATGTCTTTGGTGCCTCCCCAACTGCAGTCCCATGCTGGAGCCCAGGTTGAATACCTGGGAGCAAGAGAGACTGTGCACAGGCCCTTTAAGAGGATGCCTGAGTTTCCAGCAGCCTTTTGTCTCACCTGGTTGGATGGAATCCCCACTGCTTTTCACAGCTAGATATTGTGAGGATTCCTCTTTCTGTCCTGGTCCTCTTGCCTAGGGAGTTCGGTTTTGGGCTGGGACCTCTTGCTCCTTAGAGGGGTTACCTCTGCAGCTGAGATATCCCTCTGATGTTTGATCACTAAATGGGGGCATTGGGCCTGCCTGTTTTGCATCTCTGCCACCCCGCCACCATAGTCTCAACATGGTTTCTTTATATCCTTATAGGATTTCTGTTTAGCTAGTCTTCAAATGGTTCTCCAGGTCGATTGTTCTATAAGTTAGTTATAATTTTAAAGTTGTCCTGGGAGGAAGTGAGTATAGCATTTTCCTTCTCCACCATCTTGACTGGAACCTTCGGTGTCTTATTTTCTTAATTTGAGTATGGAATAAGAAGGGTCAGTTATGTCTAAGGTATAAATTTCAAGTTGGAACTCAAACCCATTCACAAGAATAACGTAGAATTTTCAACAATTTAATGAAATGATTTTCATTGCCTGGGGTTTTCTATGGCCATAATTACCCAGTTGGGTCAATATTTCTTAAATTTCCTACTAGTTTGACTTGGTTTGTGTCCACTCTGGAACAACATGATTTTCTAAGAACCATTCTATCCAGTGGTCCCAGTTGTATTCTGTGGGATACTGAGTTTCCATGAGGCATCTCAAGATTTTATGTAAGAGTCTTGGACCATGACATTCTTTTCCATTTCTAGGATAAAATCACTCAGGAGTATCTCTTGCAAAATACAGAATGCGCTAAAGGCTTACATTATTAAACATGTAAACACCACAGCAGAATTAGGACCAAATATGATCTCTCTTTCAACTTTTTCTTTAAATTTTATTAGTACTCTAATTTTAATAGTAGCAATTGAGTTTTTAAATAATGTTTACTATTTTAAGGTATATCAAGAATAACTATAAATTACTATGGGCCTTATTCAACCATTTTAAAGCAAAGGAAAGCCAATTCAAATTTTAAAGATTTTGTGTCCTGCAGGGCTTGAATGACTTATATGGTAATCTGATCCAATTCCCAATCTAGTGCTTACAGAATTTTTAAAAAAATAATGTTTACCTTCAGCTGGTAGAATTAATATTTTCTGTTTCTGACACCTCGTGTTCTTTGTTGATGAATTGAGATTGAGAGTATGTAGAGATTCTGAGAGGAAACATTTCTGTTTGAGGTTTCTGTTTTCATCATGATAGGTAGGTAAAGAGTTCCAGACATCTGTTTTGTGCTAAAGCTTACTAGAAGTGTCACCGCCTTTGAGCAACGAAGAGGAATTACTTCTGTCCTTAAAACCAAAAATAGATGCTCTTTCTCATTATCATAACTCAAAAGATCATCTTTTTTAATGAGATGGGTGCATCCCTTGTGGTTTTCGCAGATTAATGCACAGTTTGGAGAAAAATAGCTCTGGTAAGATAGATAATGGAAATTTTACTGAAATTTATAATAATAGCAACAACTTTATTCTTTTTCTTTTTTCTTCAAGTCTTTTGACCTTTCTTCCTTTTATTTTTTATTTATTATTTTTTATTCTTAAAGGCATTCACCTGTCTTATTTTAACATATTTAACATTTACACATTTCTCACTGTATTTTAACTTCAAAAGATAATCACCAGGGGAGAAAAAATTATTTGCAAGAAAAATTGGATGTGTCAGGATGTAGATATGCTGTATATAGTCTAACTTGCATTACACAGCTCTGCAAAGTACTGTGCATTAATGTCTTGGCAGCTGGAAGGAGAAAAATTGCTTCTTTGCTGATTTTAGAAAGTTCTGCCTGATTTTTGAAAAGTGGGGCAAGGGAAAATAAAATTAAGAAAACAGAAGTAATTTAAGAGAAATAAGGTAATGTATATGAAAGTTACTTGTAAACTGCTGAATAACATAAGATATTGCTTACTATTACTGCAACGGTTTTGCTTAAAGTGAGAAAAAAGATCCACAAAGATCCAATAGAGAAAAATGGGAAAAAGAGAAAATAAATAGCTTGCATAAGAAAAAATTAAGAAACAAAATGAGAATGTCATAATGGGGGAGTTTTACATTCTAATTATTTTATCTGAAAATGCACAAGTACTTAAGTTTAAAACGAGTACTTGTACTTGCAGTTAATCTTAAAACATTTTGTTATCCAAAAGGAAAGTTCTATTGAAAATAATTTGGGAAAAAAATATTATCATGTGAGCTGGTGAGAGTTAGATAGAGAGGCAGATGTCTCTCTCAGCTTGGAATAAAGATGTGTTTCATGGGGGTTATGTACTGTGTTCCCAATTAGTTAAGGTTTAATTTTCATTTGTTGATGTTGTCTGAGCCTTCCATTTTGTTCTCATTCATACCTTTGCAAAGTAGATATAGTTAACTCATTTTACAGATGAGGCATTGAAGGCTAATTGTCTTACCTACAGACTTTTCCTGTCCAGTGACAAAGCCCTCCCTTCTCCAGGTTTTTTATTCCCACATTTCCACAGATACTTCATATTAAAGCAATTGATCTGTTGTGATCTAGATATTCAACTTATTGGGTTTCTCTTTAAAAAGTTCTTGTTAAATAATAGTGATCACTTACAAATAACAACTCCATGTCATATTTTAGGCTTGGTTCTATTTGTACTAAATGACTTCAAATGAACCCTACTTAAGGATTGGTATTTGAATTATCTAAGAACCAAGGAATAAACAAAAAAGACATTTCAACTGCCCAAGTATGAATTCAGAGTCTGTGCAGCGTGCCCTCAGACCTTATCTGAAGCTTGGTATTTTAAGTTTAGTTCTCTTATACTTTTTTTATTTTGTTTGGTTTCCAAAATCATAGCTGACTTGAAGAAAGGAAGGATTGGTATTCTTGACAGAAATGAGACTTGACTCTTGTGGGAGAAGAGATAATCAAACTATTAAAGGCAAAGAAAATATCTCCCAAAGCAAAGTAGTCAGCGGCCTTCGACTAGAGGAGCATACAGCCCTCTGTGCCTTGGAAGTTTGTCTTGTCTTTATAAGGATGCTTAGTCTGATTACTAGCAGTGCACACATAAAGCCAGGCTTATACCCTGTCCCTCTATTCCATTGGTTTATCTGCTACTCAGATCCTGACTCAACTCGGCTCTGGACTTGTATCTGTAACTTGATTTCACCTTTGACTCTCCAAAGTGTATTTATATCTGTGTTTCCCTTGGTGTTTGAGTTTCAGCAGTCTCTGCCTTTTGACTCTCAAGAGTGTCCTGTTGCTTTGAACTCCCCACCCAGCTCTCCTCATGGAGTTTGAAACTCAATTTCTGCCTAGTATCCACTGGGCCAGTTCCTTTTTCTCAGAGTTAATGTTCTCATGTTCTGACAGAGCAAAATCATTGATAGTCATATTGATGGTCCTGTGTCACCAAAGATTAATCATACTCTATATTCTCTGTGAAGACGTTACCTTTTAGAAAAAAAATCAATTCAGTATGGTTGAAGGTAAACCTACTTTATTACTTAGATGGGTAGTCTTTCAACTATTATGAAAATCTTCATCATTCTCAATGTCTTACACCTTGAGGCTTTTAAAAAAGATTATACAGTGTAATAACTGCAGAACGATTCAGAGAATTTTAATTTAATATTATAGAATATAGAGTATATTATTTTTGAATAACATAACCAACTTTATTAGTAGCTTGCATAGCTTTCATATCAAACCATGTTGTGTTAAATGAAGCCTTTTTAAAAAAACATTTTGTTTACAAATTTGTCTTTTAGGTCAGTAGCAACTAATACTTTCCTAGAGACATTATGATATCATAAAATAGTTGGAAAGGAAGATGGTAGAATAAGTGTTGTTGACATGAAATATTTACTTTGAGAGAATTCTTAGCATTTTTGCACCACATCAGCATAATGGGAATTTGTAGGAGAAGAGGGAGGCATTAATGTGCCTGCCTAAGATTAGTGTCCTTGTAGAGGATTTGTGCTAGTGAATATAGTATGGGCAGTACTATAACTATAGTAATTAAAAAGTTGCAAACTAAACACTTTGTGGATTAGCATAAATGTTCCTTTTCTCTCCTTGATGGCTTGCATTCAAGTGAATAGTGTATTATTCATCTTGGTCTCTTAGCTTTCTTACCAAGAACAGAAAAAAGGATGACGGTCTCAAAGAATTGTTTCCTTCTTGAGATCTTGATGATCAGATGGGCAGAAACAGATTGGACCAAGTTATTTTTTAACAGTTCAGAAAAATGTCACACAGTATATACTAACAACAAATAAACAAAACCACTATTCCTCACTTTTGGAAACTTTGTCATTAAAGTTATTTCTAGACAGTACCACTGTATGATATGTAAAATGTGTTCAATATGATCAGTGATCCCTCACAGGTTATGTGTTATAAAGTAAATGAAAAGATGAATAATAGAAATATAGATTAGGACGAAACCATAAACCTGTAACTGAGTGAATTTTCAGAATTTTCAAGGAAGCGAGACTTGATTATCTTATTGATATCTATTGTCCCAGTGGGTTGAACCTGAGCAGGTTGCTGTGTGAATGAGCATCTGGGAGGAGAGGCGCCATGCTGTTAGAGTAATGACGTCCTGTCCTTCACACAGAAGGATAACAAAGAAGTCAGGCAGATGTAGAGTGGGCAATTTCTATTTCTTTGTATGCTCAAAATGTTCGCACCTACCTATTTCTCATTTCAGAGGCATCTTGTATTTTGTAATTCATTATTTCTTAATCCTCTTAACACAAAATATTTATTTATGAGTTCATAAAGATTTTCTTTTGTGAAGAGGAAAGGAAATGCAGTTGAATGCAGTTTGCAGCTTGGCTTTGAGTCAATTAGGGTGGGAAAGAAAGGAATAGAAAGACTATTTCTGTTCTTGCTCTTTAATTGGCCTCCTTAATTGTGTGAACTCTTCACTTATGCATTGGTTTATTGATTTATCCTGTATTTATTGACTGCTTGCTATATATCCCATGCCCCATGGGTACAAAGGTGAATTGCCCAGTCAATAGGCATCCGATGGCTGTGAAACTATCTCGTCCTGGCTGACTTCAATGATGATATGATTTTTATCTGGAATTCTAAAATTCTGTCATCTTCCAAAGATGGCTTGGAGATGTTCATATTAACAAAACAGACATGCTGTGAAGCAACCTCAGAGCTTTTGATGTCACAAAGACTGCCTAGAGAACATAAAATCTACTTTTCAAGGCATTTTCATCGCATTAGATTTTTTAACAATCCTCGCTACTTTTGGCATTATTGGAGTGTTTTCCAAGAACTAAGTCATTCCACCCACTTCTGCATTTGCCAAAACTTGAGGTTGAAGAGTGGGCAGGAGACTGTAGTGAGATGACATTTCTACTGTCTTAGGAGGCATTATGCTGAGAAATCGCAGGGGCAGATGCTGCTGTCAACTCCACTCTCTCCTTCTTCTTGCCTTTACTTTCAAATGTCTGACTCTTCATTTTCATTAGATTAGTCATGCTATGAGAGATCTTTGAACTGAAGCATCTTAAGAAGCCTTATAAGATGTTAGGTAGTTGTTTCACTTAATTAAACCATATGTGAACCTTTGGAGAGATTTCCACTCAAAACCTAAGATCATTTTAGAAGAGAGTTCTTCTATATCTTTTACTTATATAATATTTTTTTATCCTCTTAAGTTCTATGGTGCTTACTCCACAAACACCCCTTTCCACCTTGATGTTTGCTGGCATATATGTTTATTTACCTCAGAACAGAGTTGGGCTACTTTAATTTTGGAGGGTAACATGTCAGAAACCAATATTTTCGAGATCTATGTCCTCAATCTGTTTATGTGTCAACTCATTCTCAGCAGAGAGCCTTGTCAATTTATATACAGTGCTGATGTCATTTTGTCTATTGCCTCCAACATTCCAATACTGTTACCTACAAACTCACTATGACAAGATTTGTTTTTATTCTTCTAATTTTGATAGCCTTTTAATATCAGAGGGCTGTAGATTCTCCTTCCTTTTCAAGGTCAGCCCCTTCATCTGTATCCTGACCCTTTTTCCCCACCTCCTTTGGGATCTTATTCCATCCTTACCGTCTCCCTCTTGTACCTTCAACCTTTCTCGCTCTACTAATTTTTTAAGCTTATTAATATGGTCTTCCATTAGCACTTACCCCTTCCAACAACTGTCCATTCTCTTTCCTCTTCTTTTCTGCTTGCTGTGTTATATCTGCCTCCACCACTTCACTGAAACCGCCTCAATCAAGGTGGCCTGCTTAAGTGTCAAATCCAGAGGTATATCTTTCATTTCTCATCTTTATTCATCTCATTGTATCTCATGGTACCTCTCTGCCTTTCTTCCTCAGTCTTTTTCAAAAGATCTTTCTTCTGCCCATTCTGTCATTATTCATTTTCTCTATGGTTTTGTTTTTAGCACTAATCTTCTAATCTTTCTCATTCTATCCAAATTCCTTCAGGTTTTTTCCCCAAGCTTCACACTCAAGAATATCTGGGTATTCCGACATGAATCTTCTACACCTCAATTTCTAGCACCCCAGACGTAACCCCTGTCTTCCTTATTAAATTTGTTCCTTCTTCTGTATTCTCTACCTCAATTGTCACTCCTATCTACCCACATGTAGTCAGTTACCAAGATGTTCTGCTTTTGGTGTCTGGATATTTCTCTGTACTGATTCAGCTCTACTTTTCCCTTCTCCAGCTACTTCCACTGACCTAATCCCTACACATCCTCTCTAACTAACAACCTAACTGCTCTCCCTGCATCCACTCTGCCCCTTTTGAATCCATCTAGAGAGAGTAATGCTTCCATAACCCAGATCTGACCCATCAGTGGCTGTCTGCAACCAGGTTAAGTCAGAGTTTTTGGATACGTGTACAAGGTTATGATCTGGCTCCAGGCTTCTTTCCTGGCCTCACCATTCAGGGTCCATAACACTGAGTTACACCATGCATTTTATTACCTCTATCTTTTCCATTGTCTTGTGTCCCATTCCCAGCTTGGCTGAGTCTTACCCAGCCCAAGGACACGCCAGGCATTCCTTTTACTTGGAATCCTTCCCTGACTTCTTTATTTCTGGGCTAGGTGCCCCTGCTTGACATGAATCTGAATCATTGACTCATCTGACAATCCTACCAGGTCTGTTTTGTCTCTTTTGGCTCCACTAGACTTCACTTTCCTTAAAGACAGAGACTGCGTCTTATTCATCTCTGTACTCCCAGTGTCTAGCACAGTGCTTAGAATATAGCAGGTGTTCAAGATATGGGTTTTAAATGAAAAATTAATAATGACAGTAAATTTGATGTTTATAAAAATGAACAAAAGTAATCTATGCACAGTAGTTACCTTTAGGAAGCTTCTAGGGTATTAATAATATTCTGAGTTTTTATCTGGTGTGTTCAGTTTAGGAAAATGCATTGAGCTGTTCACTTGTGTCACGTGTACTTTTCATTTTCTTTTTTATACTTTTCTATATATATGTTTTACTTCACAAAAAGTTTTTTGAAAAATCACTTTGACATCTTATCTACCCAAAACAGACAACTTTTTCCCATTCAAGCTTTTAGAGTTTTTACAGGATATTAGTTCAAATGTCACAGCAAAGATCCAGGCTAGTACTCTTCCTTGACATTAAAGAAGAGTGAGATGAAAAGCATCAGGGAAATATGGATGTCTTGCCTGGTCTTCTAAAGAGGGCCAGTGAGACCAGCCCTGATGGACAGACTTGCAGTGACCTGCACTTCTGTCACACTTATTATAGGGGCCACATGCTAATCATCAGCGAGCTTGGTGCCTGCCTGCAGTGACAGGGAGACTTTATCTTGGATATGGCTATGAATAATTCATAAATGTAGTTATCTGGAAATTTGTGGTCATGATTAGCATTTTAATGAAATGAAAAAAAACATGATCATTATTCTAAATCTCTGTTTTGTTTCTGCTTTTTTTTTTTGTCCCTCCTACCACAGCAAACCATCTCAGTCTTTCCTGAGTACTTGGAACTGCGAGGCCCCTGCCAATGTGCTGACTGGTCGCTATGGGCAGACGGCACCCAGAGGCTCGCGGTCGTCCAGGCGGCTCATGTACGTATGGAACTGATTTCTCTCTTTTGTCCTTTAATTTTCATTGTAGACTGTGGCAGGATATTAAGCTGGTGAAAGTTTATAAGTTTTAACTAACAGTGTTTAGAAATGCTGGAGAAAGTTGCTCTAGATTAAGTTTTTAACATCAAATGATGAGAAATGTTATTGAAATTAGTATTTTTATAATCCAGTGGCCCAACGAGACCAGGGGTACATATCAGCAATCTCCCTTTTCTATTTCAGCACCAACAGTCGTGCACAGATTTTTTAAACTTTACATTTTCATCACAATATGTAACATTTGAAAGCATAGCAATGCCATAAATTAAAAAGATTTACCAGTGATCGTTTTAATTCTTTTGAAATAAAAAATGTTCGTGGACCCAGAGGTCCTCTGGGTATGTCATTGTTGACTACATGTTAGGGAGAGAGTCCCTGACTCTTATTTAACTCTCAATGATGAGTGTCAGTGTCTTAAAACCCTTAAGTTTTTCCAATAATCGTCTTTGGGGAATGGCTACAATTGCAGCCTTTTCCTATTCATCACTACCCCCAATTAACATAGAAAAAATGATTATTGCTCATTTAATGATTTCGCTTATTTCTATGAAGGAGAGTTTGTCTCAAACTTATTTTTTCTCCCTTCGGTCTTTCAGGCTTGGGCCAGCTGTTTAGATATTTATTTACTTTTGTTGCTTCCCTTTGGACCTATGGAATTTTGGCTTCAAATCAGGAGTTTGGGGTAATTTTTCAGAGTGCCTTTGCTTTCATATCCTGTCCATAGTTATGCTTGTTTGTATTCCCTGTAAGTCCCCTTTTCCTTGTACAGTTCAGTTTTTTCTTCAGGAAAGTTAGAACTACCCTTAAAGCTCAGACAATTGCTTCTACCATAGGCCTGATCATTGGGGGCAGCAGTGGAAGGGAGAGCTGACAACAGAGTGTGGGTTCAGCCCAACCACTAGGGTTAAAGCCAGCAGGGCTGGGATAGACAGCTTTCACATAGATACTTTAGTATTGTCCAAGGACATTATTATGTTACTCCAAAATTAGCAGTTTTCATAGTGAACATCAGAAAAAGTTTACCTGTATGCTGTAGAACAGAGGTTGGCAAACTATGGGCCATGGAACAAAGCTAGCCCAGGCCTGTTTTTGTAGGAGCTAACAATGGCTTTCATAGTTTTATATGGTTATATTTTAAATGGTTATAGAAATACCTACATAATCTCTATTTTTTCTTGCCCCTCAGAGCTTAAAATATCTGGCCTGTTAAAAAAACTTTTTTGCCTCTCCTGCTATAGAAGAAAGTTGGAAGACATGTACTATAGTTGAACCATATGATATTGTTATTATTTGATCAGTTTTGACCTACCAAACTGTGTATTTCATGTGGTTCAACCTAATGTATTTTGAGGAAATTCTTTCAAATGGTTAAAGTTCTAGTTTGTGCTCTTGGAGTGGAACATGTAAATTTACTGGGAAAATTCACAAATGTGGACCTGCTCATTTTTTACCATCTCAGTGAATGATTCATCATGCCTTTCCTCTCCGGAGTGTTCCAGAAGGCTCTGAGCTGCAAAATCTTATGCTGTCAAGTAGTTGAAAGGTAGCTCTTCTTTTTCACATGACTTATTTCTTACCAAGAACTCTCTAGGAGAAAACTGTCTTCTTATCTTACCCTTCCTGGGTGCCAGGAACTTGGTAGCCATCCCCAGAATGGAGATGGCAACGACTGCTACCTCAGGCCTCTACTGAGCATGTCACTTGTGCTTTTTTCTGGTGGGAAGGAGGGTGAGTGGCTGTCATTTCCATGAGGAATACATGATGTTCCCTTGGCCTGTAGCGTGTCTATGTAATCTATTACTTAAAATGTCCTTTCCTGGAATTAGAATATAGTTATATAGTTCTTACCCTTTTGTTCTTTCCATCTCTCTCTCTCTCTTTCTCTCTCTCTCTCTCTCTTTTTTTCCCAGTATTGTTGATTCCTTAGTTTATTGCATTAAAACTGTCATTTATTTTATGTGGTTTGTTCTCCGTTCCCCCCTCCCCTTTGTACTTCCCTTCTCTGGATTATTAAATAAGATTTGCTTGTTAAAACCTCTAGCTGACCTTCTTTAGCGGCCACTCTTAGTAGTAGGAAGCATTAACCTTAGCTGTTCTGTGTCCTGTCACCTAAGACGAGAAATCTAAGAGACTTGGGGCCTCTGGGCCAGGCCTTGGTCTGATCAGGAATGCACTGTTTCCTGGAGAAGGGAAACTACTTCCAGGGGAAGAAATTCTCTGGAGTTTATAATTTTGTCATTAAGTGTGGTCAGAACCATTAATCAGGAGTTGGTAGTACATACTGCTGTGCTCTGAATTGTTTTTGAGGCTCACATGGCAACTTGGAATTTAGATTTTTCCTTCCTTCTGTTTTGGGATCGTTGATCTGCCCTTCAAGACCATCTTCTTTCAGGTCAGTAAGCTGTTCTTTGGCAGAATGTGGAATGACATCCATTAAGCACCAAAATAAGAAATCAAGAGCTAGAGCTGGTTCCCCCGATGTTTCATACAGATATTTGTGCTTGTGTTAAGACTATAGTTAAATTATCCTGGGAACTGCTAATATGATTGCATCCTTATTTATTTTTGCTCGCACCTATCGGTTCCTTTGCCTGATTGCAGCCATGCTTTAACCTGGGCTGTCAAGATCTGGACTTTTGCGAAAGTCTCCTGACCTCTGGCCTGAAGTCCCTCTCCCTGCAAATTTGACTCATTCATAAAATCCAGATTAATCTCACTGAATTATAGCTCTGATCATGTCACTTCCCTGTTGAGAATGTTAATGCATCCATCTAGTCCAGAAGTTCGCCCTGACATGCAAGTCCTCCACATTTTCTTTCACTATTCCTCACTTTACTACCCTTTACTTATGGTTAATAATTGCTGTTAGTAGTTAATAGTATTACTCCTCAGTAGATACCTTATGTGAGCCTAATTGGTGCTCTACCAAAACACACCACCATTTGTCTTGGGTCACTGTGCCATTGCTCATGCCGGTCTCTCTTTGGAATGTAGATCCATCTTTTGACAACCTGCTAAAACCCCACTCTGGCTTCAGGGTGCAGCAGAGTTTCCCTCTTTCTCAGGAAGCTTCCTAGTTTCCCAACTTGCAACACATTCCCCTGGAACTCTTAAATCTCCCTCCTGAAGCTTGTCTCCCAAATCACGCTTTATATTTTGACATGTGTGTATACTTCGTCTGAGCTTTGACAATAAACTCTTTTCATTTCCCTCTTCTCATCTGTGTATGAGGGCGGTGCTGTATCAGTGGTTGATTTTCAAATATTTGTGGCATCACCTTGGGCTCCGGTGGGTAGTAGATGATAACTATCCCCAGGAAGCTCCTGTAAAGCATCTTTCAGAGCACTTGGCAGAGCCTGCGTAGGCCTCTAGGGCACCCCATGTGCTGTGCCACATGCTGCTCACCCGCCCTAGGCTCTCCGTCTGCCTTTCCTTCCCTCTCACTCAGAGGGTGGGCGTTTCCTCCCTTTCTGTACTTAAGAAATTGCCCTTTAAAAAGTTTGAACAGTAACAGGCATGTGTGATTATTTCTTTTGTCCTCCCTCATTGACTTCCTTGCACTCACTGATGAAGGCATTGTTTTTATTTGTGTTCCTACTCCATGTCACTGTGTCCTGAATTTACTATAAGTTTTTCACTTCAAACTGGATACTTTGAAAGGTTCATCTTATTAGCCCCATTTCACAGATGAGAAAACTGAGGCTTGAAACAACAAGAAAACTTGTCAGAGCACAGTTGCAGTTTGAGCCTAGGTCTATCTGTCCTCGTGTCTGTGTTCTTTCCTCCCACCAGGTTTCCTAGTGACTGATCACTGGGGCAATCACGTGCTTACATGATATCTACTCACTTGTTCTCCCCACTATGGCTTTGGTAACATGGGTCTTAAAGGCGTAAAGGCTTCATCATGAAAGGATGCTGATACCTGTTTCCTATCTTCTCTTTTATCCACTTCTTAAGCCCAGTAACCACAGGTAATGTGAAGGCCCTACGAGAGCACTTCATAGAGAAAGAGTAATAATAATACAGTAATAGTAACAACATTTTAAACTTCATACAAGTAATACATATTTAATATAGAAAAATTTTGAAATCAAACAGAAAATAAGATCTCAAAACCCTACACACCAAGAGGTAACCACTTTTGACATTTCATTGAATACTTCTCTAGACTTCAAATTTCTTGTAATATATTATTTATTCTCCCTTTATTCACAGAAATGGGATAACATTGCTCATTGTGTTTACTCAAGCAAGTGTCATAAATATCTTTCTAGACCAGTACATTTACTTTCATAGCAACTCGGAAGTAGCTGCAGCCTGTGGTGACTTATTTATGGATGTTCCAGAGGGAGGCAGTGAGAGCAGGTGAATGCAGAGGCTGAGTCACCTTAATATGAGAAGGCACTTTTATCTTGGTTAAAAAATGCTGGTCAGGACCCATTAAATGGATTTTCATCATCTATTAATAGGTCTCAACTCTCAGTTTGAAGAGCACTGACCTAGGGATCATGCAGGACTGGAGGGTATGCTTGGGCAGAGTCGGAGTGTGTGGTGGCGGCATTCAGAACTCGGTCAGGGTTTGAGGAGGTGTTTGGGGTTTGAGTTAAGACCAGGAGCCTGAGAGCAGTGCTCAAGATCATTAACAGCCAGTACGTTTTGCTGCCCAGAACAGGCAGGATGTGATGTGATATCCCAAGAGAGGGGCTTTCTGCTCTGGTTTTAATTGGTTTTCCTGGTGTGGGAGGAAGTCCTGCAGATGCGGGTGATTGCAGCAGAGGGGCCCCTGGGGAATCTCACAGTTTTAGTAATAAGATTCCATGAATGAAGAGTGGATATAGGAGTTGGAAAATGTTAAAGGCAACAAGATTTTTAAAATAACACTGATTAAATTTTTATTCTGTCCGGGGGATGGAGAGAGATATCCATTTATTTTAGAAAATGTGTAAATACCAAAAAGCACAAGGAGAAAAAAAATCCTAACATTGCGCATGTCTTTATAGTCTCCATGTATGTGTGCTCGCATTTGTACCTTTGTGTTAAGCATTATTGTGATTATACTGTGCATCTTATTTTATGACATGCTACATGTCACTTAATTCATCATGGAAATTTGTGATATTAAATATTATCGTGTTATTTTTAATGATCTTATAGTTTATTATATTTCAATGATATATCGTAATTAACAATCACCCACTGTTGAACAGTTATTTTTGGTCTTTTGCTGTTTTTCCAGATTAACCATTGCTCATAACTCTTTTTTCTTCTTAAAAAATGTCTAGAAGTGAAATTGCTAAGTTAAAGGGTTATTTGCACATTTTAAAGACCGCCGCACATGTCCAGACTGCCCTCTGGAGAAGTTTTATCTATTTTCATTCTATCATCCTTGTGTGAGGGCTGCCCACTTCTTCCTGCTCTGGAAATTGAGAGAGAGAGAAAAAAACACTTTCCAATATGATAGGTGAAATTTGCTATAATTGTTGTAGTTTGCATTTCCTTGCTTTTTCTTAATATTGAGGCTTAATTTGTGTATCCGTTCAGTGATCAGAAATCAACCACATTAAATACATGTGATGCAAATGTAAAAATAGTTTGACTTGTGTTGATGATGTGAATTGTATGTAGTTTGTATTGGTTTTTAAGCTAAAAGTCTGATTCTTTAAAGAGACAATTTGACAGGGGTTTCACATGGCAGTAGCTTGAGAAGTTTAATTAAAATAGGAGACAGAGCCCTTGGGCCTAGAACTCTGAGTTTAAAAGTGGGCAGCTTGTGAAATTGTTTATCTGAGGCCATTGTACTGCCAATATTATAGATACTCATAAATATAGAGGTTATTTTCATGTCTAATAAATAAAAGGCCTGTATCTTGATATTAATAGTAGTGAAGAAAGGTTACTTTTCTACATTTATCTTTCTCTGAAGAGAGAAATTAAAGTTCTACATTCCAAATTAAAATCCTTTCTTTGTAAATTTTTGCTCCTTTTTTTAAAACTCCCCTCTGTAATCTGCTTCTTCTGAGTTGGAGATTTGAAATTTTATTTTGTTGTAATACAAACGTCTTTTCTTCGCATGGATACTCTAGATCTACCACTTTCCCCTGCAGTAACAAAAAGAGCAGAACTAAGAAGCCTTACATTGTCTTCAGTAGTAGGAATCAAAACCCTGGAATGAAGCCTGGTTGGTATCTGCCTATGTTGCAGAATGAGCCTAGGAAACATGCATGGCAGGACAGTTCTCCAAGGGAACCAAGTACGATTTCTTTTTCCTCTTTCCATAGACTAGCTTTCTTGTTCCAAGGAAACCCGTTTGTAGAATGTGGTATCTACAGACCTCATGCCTGGCATTTGTGGAATAACAACTGTAGGGAGTTCTCTGCAGCTTTTTCACCCCACTCCATATGGAGAGGATTTGGACGGTGGGAGTAGATTAGAAATGGTCCCTTCTGCCTATGAAGACAGGCTTTCACTCAGAGAGAGATGAGAAGAATATGTTGTCGTTGCAGGTGGCCAAGGGAGCTCCTGCTATAGGAGTAGCTGGAAGGAAATGCTACAACCAAACTTTGGGAGCCTAAGACCTATCTTCTGAGAGCAGCCTCTAGGAAGGAGAGAAATGTGTGCTTTATGATGCAATTTTGAAACCAAGGCAAATAGAGTAGTTCTCTCCCCCACTCACCCACCCCCCGGCGCCCTCAGATTTACTAGACTCTGCTCATTTATGCAAACCTGAAATTGTTCTTGGGGGAAATGAATTCTGATGACCTGAATGAAGGCCACAAAAATCCTTGCATGATGAAACGCATTAAATTCTGAAAGGTATGGCTTGGCATATTTCAGAGTCACAAGATAGGTCAGTTTGTTAGCCTCTAAACCTTCTAAACCTTTCTTTTATGAGAGAAAGAGAGAGAGAGAGAGAAGAAGAGAGGGGAGCGGAGGGGAGGGAAGAGAAGAAAAGAGAGAGAGGGAGAGAGAGAATTTGTGTGTATGTGTTTGGATGGATAGATAGAATATATAAATAAAAATAGTAAGCATGCACTTTTGAATATTCTATAGAGAATTCTTTATTAAAGGTATATCTCAACTTTTTAGTGATTCTTTCTCTTTCAGTTTTATGGAAGATACTTAAACCATGGGATGACATTTGTTTTCTCCTTTGAATTCTTTCTTAGGGGTGTCTAATTATGGGAAAAGTTGATCCCCCTCTCCTAGGATACAAGAAATTCCCTCCAAGAGCTTAAGTTACATATTGTTTATTTGGAACTTGATACCAATAAATCCAACATGACTTGGCTAAATCATACGTACCTGCCACCATCTTGTTCTTGTGACTGGGGCTTGGTTAGGGGTAAAGACAAATTCCTGTTTTGAACATCAAGAGATAGAAACTTTTTGTTTTTGAAATCACCATTCCTCACAGGGAAGGGTCCAGTAAAGTAAGGCTTAAAAGAGTTTCTCCTTTTTCTGGATGAGGGGCAGGGTGAAGATAAAGCTGAAGGGGTGATTGGAGCCAATCAGTAGATTGATTGATACTGTATCCTGTATTCATAATGCTGTTCTGGCTTCTCTGGAAGATTAAAGAGAGTTACACAATTGTCCTCATGTTTTCATCTGTAGATTTGACCAAAGGTAGTAACAATATCATTTAGAATCAAGTTATATGATATAGCAGTGTAGAGGAGAGGAAGACCAGTAAACATATGTGTACTCAGTGAAGTTCAAGGAGAAACATCAAATTTAGAGAGCATCTTCCTCCAATAGGACACAAAGATCTGTGAATAGGTGTGATTCAGATGATGTCATTGGAAGATCAGCTCTGGGATTGCAGGGGCTGTGGCTGGTGTTTGAGGGGCACATGAAATGAGGGACCTAATTAAAGTCACAAAATAAGGGTCCAGGAGAGTACATATCCTAGTGAGAACAAAGAGCATATTTATTATATTTATTATAATAAACTATTTATATATTTTTATTAATGACTAACACTTATATAACCAGACATTGTTTTACATACTTTTATATGTATTCTTTTAATCCTCCCAACAACTCTCTGTGACATTGGTGCTACTACGATCACTCAATTACAGATGATGACACTGAAGCAGGAGATAAGTAATTTATTTAAGGCTACACAGTTAGTGGTATAGTTGGGAGGTGTAGTTCGGAGTGGTGTAGTTGGGAGGTGTAGTTGGGAGGTGTAGTTGGGAGTGGTGTAGTTGGGAGGTGAAACCAGGCTGTCTGGCCCCAGGGTCTGTACTCTTAAGCACTGTGCTGCCTGCTTTGGTAGATGTGAGAGGAATAGGAAGGGATTCCAAGCAACAGAAATTGTTGCGGAGAGAGAACATTCTAAGGCAGTAGGTCCTGGGGATGCAGTGTCCATTTGGTGGCCACACTGAGGGGTTAGTGATATAGAGGGGAGTTAGAGGTCAACTTCAGCAAGCCTGTCCTGGAAGGAGGAATGTAAAACTAACAATCTAGAGGCCTTACTGTGTACTGGGCACTAAGGGTAGAGCAGTAAATAAGATAGGAAAGGTCTCTACTCTTGTGAAACTTCTATTTATTCTACTGATGGAGATGGACAATAGGAAAGCTACCCAATAGAGGAGATAATGTTGGATTGTGGTACATGCTGTGGAGGAAACAGTAGCATTATGGACAGTTACTGGGCAGGGCCCACATGACTTAGGGTGACATAGGGAAGATCTCCTTGAAGAATTAATGTATGATCTGCTATCTGAAGCATGGGAAAAGCCCAGCCATGTGAAGAACCAAGGGAAGATCATTCTAGTTCATAGGAATAGAGGCCAATCAAGGAATAGGAAGGAGGCCAAGGTGGCCCCAGCCTAGTGGACGTGGTAGGGCTTGGTGGGAGATGAGATTGAGAAGAAGGCTGGATTATATCAGACTTGAGGACTGTGATAAGAAGTTTAGGCTGTTTCCTAAGAGCAGTGGGAAGCCACCGAACATTAAGTAGGTGGGTGACAAGATTCCATGGGAGATCCATGCACCTATTTGATCAGGCAGGGACAGGGAGGTGGATGACAGCAGAGGGGAAGCAGGGTGAGGAGATTACGTTTAGGATGCTTCTTCCCCATCTGGCACCTTAGAAATTGCATCGCAGCTCTCATGGCCTTTCTGCCAGGGGAAAGGTAAACTTCACTTTAGGTAAGGCTTCTTAGTATTCAGATTGTGATCAGAATTCACAGCACCAAGACTTCACACCTACCTTTTAGCTATTTGCCCATTTATAACTGTTTATATATATAGATATATATATATATATATAGATATATATATATCTATATATATATATATATATCTATATATCTATATATATCTCAATCAGAGCATATGAACCTAAAGATTAAATAACTTTCGTTTGTTTATATAGGCATTGGAATTTCTAACATATTACTTTTGATATGAGGAAAAGAAAACACTTTGAAAATACTGTAATTATCGTCTCTATTTATTGGATAACTTTCTTATTCCCAGGATGGAGACTCAGAATGGAAGCACAGTGAGTTGCCTACTCAGTCCCCATAGCCTACTCCATTTTTGGTAACAGACCTGGATTATATTCAAGGTGGCATGGTGATCAGCCTCAGAGAGTAGATTGTGATGATCTAAGCCAGCATTTCCGGTCCTGACTCCTGACTTCCTCACATTCCTTGTAGCTAGTGTGTCCTTGTGACCTAGTTCTGGCCAGTGAGACCCAAGAATAAGTCCACTGAAATGAGGGTGGGATTTCTCGGAAAGCATTTATTGTCCTGATGAAACCTGACAAATGACCCTGCCATTGCCCCCCCTGCTTTCTGCCTTGAATACTAATAAGATGTCTGAATTCACAGCAGCCCTCTTGTCACCATGAGGTGACAAGCATGAAGGAAAAGCCAAGAGCATCATGGAGAAACCTGCTCTGACATTGTTCCTATTGAACCAACACCAGCACCCTGGACCTTCCAACTGCTTCCTATTTGTTGAATCCACTGTTAGTTTTCCTGACTTAAAGCTGAACACAGTGCTAAGTGAAGCAAATATGAAGATACAGATATTATAAGCTTTCTTCTGTATGCTGTGATAGCCTCATATCATAAATGTTTCTTGATGTTCAGTATGATCTTTAGCCTGTGTGAAAACTATCTGAAAAGGAAGTTCTAACATATTAAAAGTTGTTCACAGTTGAAAGCGATGAGTTGTGGACTTAGAAATGTAATTTTCAAAATAAATGAACTTGTCCATGTGAATCTGCTGTACCATAGAGCCATCCTTCATGGCCAGTATCTTCCTTATGGCCTTTTTTATGATAGTTGGTGTTCTGGTGAACTACACTGTGTATATTTATGGCTTTATAGGAATCTATAGCAGTACTAGGGATCATAGTGTAAATAGTTTGATTTCTTAAAAATGTGAAGCTCCAACAGGCTTTATTGGATTTCAGGGTAATGGTATTATTAAATTTTCTGCTACATTTCAAACTTTTTATGGCTAAGTTTCACCCTGGTGATTTCAAGAAATTTTGGGGGATGATTTTATACTTTTATGGAAAACTATTTATCCTGGAATTCTTGATTGCTGAAAAGAGGGGTAGAGGGAATTAATTTGGATTTTCTTCTTTACTGTCTTAGACATTATTTTCCACATGGAAGATAGAAATGGCTCTGTGGTATGTATCATGGAGATAACATAAGGTATGAAATGAAAATTATCTTCTAAGCTGTTAGGAAAACAGGAACTATAAGTCATAGGGACAGCAGATTGTGAAGAGAAATGGATTTTAGACATCCTCTAGGAAAATTCTACTTTTTTCCATAACCTCGGAACTTGAGACCTCAAACAATTTGTCATTTATTTAACAAATAAAAAAATATATGGTTACCTTATGCACTCTCTTCTTCTTTAATGAAAGATTGTTCCAAAAGAATGAGGAAACATTTTGTGTAGCATCAAGGACCTTCAGAAATATGCCATATACACCATCTGTTCCAATGCCCTGTTTTACAGACAGGAACTGAAGCCCAGAGAAGAGAAAGGTTATTTCTTTGAGGTGGACCAGAAAGTCTCTCTTGGGCAGGTAGGGACAGGACCATAAAACTTGCTAGATGCATTTACGTCTTCAGTGCTGTCTGTCAGAATTCTTGATGGCAGTGCCTTTGGTGGGATCAGTGTTTTTGAGAGCCAGTTGACAGACACCAATAAGAGGCAGGACATCCCAGGCAGAGCAAATGGTAGAAGCATGCAAGGCTCACATTTTCAGTGGGTTCATGCCCCTTTAGGATCAGGAGATAGAGGAAGGGCTTATGTTCGTAGAGATTAGGGGCAAGTTGGGGCTAGTTCAGGCCAATTTGGGCCAGTATGTGGAGAGTCTTGAGAGCCTAGCAAAGGCATAAGATTTTATTTGGTAGTCAGTCACGAGCTCTTAAAATAATAATGGCAATGGTGATGAGGATAGCAAACACTTACAGAGCACTGACTCTGTACCACCATCATTCTGAGTGCTTCACATGCCCTCACCCATAACAAACCTTTGACATAGGCACTCTCATTATCTCTATTGTACAGTCGAGGAAAATGAGGCACAGAGAGGTTAGGTGATTTACCCAAAGAGACACTAATAGAAGGTGATGGAGACAGAATTCCAACCCAGGTGGTCTGGTCCAGGAGTCTCGCCTTTAGTGGTCTGCAGCATGGGTATGGCGGTGGTGAAGGTGGCGGGTTATCTTAGGAAGATGAGTCTATAGGAGTGTGCCCAACTGGGTGAGGGCAGACAAGGCATCAGGAGGTGGATTGTAGACCTCTAGAAGAGTTAATAAAATCTTGGCCTAGGTGATGTCTTTGGAAATGAAAGGAAGAGAATACAGATGCCAGTACCTTCTGAGCATGGATCACTGGTGTCAGGTCCCCCCAGCTGGACTTGAGGGCTGGGGAGGGACAGAGTCAGAGATGGCTGGGACATCAGGTAGATGTCCGCCTGACCAGATTAGGGAAATTGAAAAGGAGATCGTGTGGGAGGGTGATAATTTATTTTTACAGAGCTCTCTTTTCTCACTGTGATCACTGTGTTTCTTAACCTGGGAAAACTAGAGAAAAGACCCACGTGGGTCCTATAAAGCAGATTATGGGCCCTCCCAAGCTCATGGTAGTGTGGCTTTGGGTCCACGATAGTTCCAAACAGTTTTTTAAGACAGTTCGTGACCTTTAAGGCACTTGTCCTCTTCTCAGTTTAAGAATACTGGGTGTGAAAACCAGAGAGGTGATAGATGTGGTTCTGCATTTGGGTGGCCACCTTTGTTTCAGCTTTCCTGGCAGTGATTCTAGCCTTCCGCTTTCCTGTCCTTACGTTTTGACAAGGAGAGCCAGTCGTGGCTAGAGAGGGACGAGACAGTTGATGTTTCTTTGTGAATGGGCATCCTGTGTTGAGAGGAACGCCCTGTTCCTGGTGGCTGCCTCAGCCTGCAGGTTGGGGCTGAGTGCAGATTTCTTCCCTCCTGCTGCTTTTCTGAGAAGAGTCATCCTGGTGGGCAGTGTCCTCTCTGAGACTTCTAGCTGCAGGCCACAGCTGAAGGGCCCAGAAGGGACAGCAGGTTATTCCAAGATGGTAGCTAATACCCTGTGGAAAAAGAAACTCCTGAGGCGGATGAGAAACGTTGAGATTACAATTTGGGGTTTATGTTTCATTACCATTTCTGCAGTCTGGGACACTTTTTCTCCTCTCCTTTTCTTTCTCTCCTCCCTTTCTTTCTCCCTCCTTCCCTGCTTCTGTTCTTCCCTCTTTCCTTCCATCATTCCTTCTTCCTCTCTCCCTTCTTTTTTTTTTTTCATCAGAGGAGTTGTTCATTGTGCAGGATCAGTAAATGTGACTGTACCTATCTTTATCTTTGATTCTGATTTTCCATCTTGCTTTCTCAGGGAAAAGTAACACCTGCAAGTCATGTAAGCATTGGCCACATGCAGAATTTACACAGCTCTGCACCGTTCTGGGTATGGCTATATAGAGAAGATAAAGGGAACTAGAAGACTTGGCTCTCTGTCCTCAAGCTCCCTAAAAAACATTGGAAAGACAGTATGCATCTGTGGGTTCGAATTCTGATTCAGTCCCTAGCAGAATGTCCATGCACAAGTTCTCTAATCTCTCTCATCTATAAAATGGGGAAGGTAGCACTTACTGCAGAGGGGTGTTGTGACGCACAAGTGAGACAGCACGTCTGAAACAATACTGAGCATGTCTCTTATCTCCTTGTTCTCATCTAATTAAAATTTTCTGGATATATCTTAGAATGATCCCAGAAATATTAACGAGAGATGGAGGGATATAAGTTTAAACTGCTTTATGTATATCCCATTTCTGCTCAGTAACCATGTAAAGTAAATATTTATTTTTGAGATGAGAGAACTGAAGTTCAGAGAGGTTGAAAACAAAATAGTTTCACTACCTGCTAGATGTGTGACCTTGGACAATTATTTCGTATCTCATTGCCTGTTATCTATAAAATGGGGCTAATGATAGTTCCCTCCTCACAGGCTGGTTATAAGGATTGAAATGGTTAATATGTGTATAGTTTTGATAGAGTGCCTGGTAAATAGTCAATGTGATATAAGTATTAGAAATTATTATCATTAAGAAAAGTGCCAAGTGTCTCCCAAGCCACTACATGGTATAATCAGGAATCATTCATATACTTAGTGTGTTAAAATGGGATTTAGCTGTAATTGTTGAGACATAGAGTAGATTTGGTTTTCATGGAGAGGGACTGGGAAAGTGATATTAGAAGCATCAGGAAAAGTCCAAAAGAGAGAGGAGAAAAGATTTCAAGCATGCAGGAAAGTAGGAGAGATCCAGATATAATTAGGAGGCAAATCAGAAGGAAAGTTCTGTGTTGTTCTGTGATGTGGCTGACGAGAAGCCATTTCTTAACTGCTTGTTTATGACACTCTCCTTCTAGTTCCAGTAGATGAGGGATTGATAAACTCTGCAAATGGGGCCTTTGGAGTTTCTGTTTCACCAATTCCATCCTTCTTTCTACTTCCTGGAGGAAGCAGTAGCATAGAATATTAAGCTAAGGATTGTGGAATCCGTTGACTGGATTTGGGGTCTGGGCCCTGCTGCTTATTAGCTGCCTGATGTTTTGCAAGTTTCTTAATGTCACTATAGCTCTGTGTCTTCTATGTAAAACAAGGAGAATAATGATAGCTACCTCCTAGGACTTGTGGGAGCTGAGAGAGATTGTGCACACTTTTATGATTAGCCCAGAGGAAGCCCTCAACAATTGTTAGTTACTTAATATTATCCAGGACTTAATAGTATCCCCTGGGCTTTGGTTAGAAATTCAAGCTCAGTGGGAAGGCCATATGTGGAAACATTTTGGGGCAATGCTCTCTCTAGCTGAATCTCAGCGAACGCCATAAAAGACTCCTGGCTCCATCAGTGTCTCAGTCAAGAATCTGGCATGGAATCCTGAGTTGTGTTTGAGGTATACTTTCATCTGCCTCTCTTTTTCCTCAGAAAAGTGTCTTAGAGCTTAGAGGAGAAGAGAAATGGACATAGTGTTCCTTCGCTGGGTTCAAAGCTCCTAGATCTTTATTTCCCTTCCCCTGATTTTTAATTTTCAACAATACTGCACAATGGGACTTTTATATCTAGCAATGAAACAAAATCCCATTATAAACTAACAATGTTGCATTTATAGTCTTTGTTTTACAGAGATTTCCCCCATTATCTCATTTGTTCTGCTAGCAAGATAGGATAGGGCCGGGGGTCCAAGCCCCAGGCCACAGACATTAACAGGAACCAGGCCGCACAGCAGGAGGTGAGCGGGATGGGTGAGCAAGAGAAACTTCATTCTTATTTACAGCCGCTCTCCAGTGTAGCATCACTGCTTCAGCTCCACCTCAGATCATCAAGCATTAAATTATCATAGGAGCACTGGTCCCTGGTGCCAAAAAATTTGGGGACTGCTGGGCTAGGGAAATAAATATTGCATTTCTCTGAGAAAAATTAACAGATGATAAAGTGAACTAGATTTCTCTGAATCACAAATCAAGAAGTCAAATCTCGTTTGTCATGACTGCCGTTCCGGTGCTCTTTCAACAGGGCCCAGTTACCGCTCAGCCTTCCTTCTTGCCTCTGTTAGTGAGACCTGCCACGGTGTTCCTTACTGTATAGGAGGCAACTGCCTTTGGAGCGGCTTTCCTTTTTAATATAGGCATTGCCAAATGACCTGCGTCAGCTCTGTAGGAAAACTCGAAATTCTTTCTTCAGAAACTCATGCTTTCAACTTCAGATGAAATCCTTGGACAGTTTAACAAGATCGTCTTTTCATTTCCTTTAATTATCTTTTTTTAAAATAATAAAGAAAGAAAGAAAGAGAGAGAGAGAGAAAAAAAGAAAAGGAAGGAAGGAAAGGAAGGAAGGAAGGAAGGAAGGAAGAAGGAAGGAAGGAAGGAAGGAAGGAAGAAGGAAAAGGAAGGAAGGAAGGAAGGAAGAAGAAGGGAAAGGAAAGGAAGGAAAAGGACCAAGGAAAAAAAAAGAAAGAAAAAAAAAAAGAAAAGGAAGAGAAGAGAAAAGGAAAAAGAAAGAACTGAAGAGAAAGACCATCTGTTTTATGAGGCAGTTCATCTCTTATGTTTTCTCCAATAGATACATGAGGGCCCAGTTAGGCAGATTAAGGCTTCATCTCATTCTCGTTTGGGATTGTTGTGTTTGGTGCTTTTTGTGTCACTGCCATTGGCTTTTCTCGGTTGTGTATTTGAGATGTCTTGGAGTGTAGATTTTATGAAAAGATGTTATCTTCGTTCCATAAATTGCAGGCACTGTGAGCCTTTCCCCTATAGCGCCAAACTATCACAACAGGGCTCTTTGCTTTTTTAATCCCTTCCTCTCACCACAAGAAGTCCTATTAACATGTTTTCTGAGCTACAGAGTAAAATTTATCAAAAATAGCATGGAAAGCAGAAGGGGGTGGTTGCTGTCTTCCTTTTCACAAACTCTAAACCTAGTCTTTCTTAGTAAAACTCAGCCTTATCATCTTTTATCCCAGAGCCTTCACTTATGAGTAGAAGACATGCAGTGACTGTAGGGGGTTGGGGTGCTATTTTTTCTTCATTTTAAAAGCTATATGGTATATACATATATATAACTTCATGTAAAACTTTATTTATTTTTTATTTTTTTCTTTTTTCTTTTAGACGAAGCAACCCTTGCTTGACCTCACAGATTGCAAGGACTTTGTCAGCTTACGATCCCTTATTATTATTATTATTTACGCCTACAGCACCTGGTCTTCCTAGGTGGTCTCCTATCCAAGTGCTAACCAGGCCCGACCCCGCTTAGTTTCCAAGATCAGATGGGATCAGGCTTGTTCAGGGTGACATGGCTGTAGACTAAACTTTATTTTTTTTCACATTGAAAGTAACTCTTGCTCTGAGTATGAAAATGCTTCATATTCATTGTAATAAAATTACTTAAATCAGCAACATATAAAACATTAGAAGACATTTTTCTAAATCCTGCTACCCAGAAAATACTGCTGTTAACATTTTGGTGAGCTTTTCTATTCATTCCTTTACGAACTATTGAACACCTTCCATGTGCCTGACGCTGGCAATATACTGATGAATGAAACAGACATAGTCCCTGGCCTCATGGAGCTTTTCCAAATAGAGAGCGAGACATTAAATAGATTATATAAATTATATACAGATACACCTCGACCTATAATGTTTTGACTAACCCATAGTAAGTTGAAAATGCAGTAAGTCAAAAATGTGTTTAATGCATGTAACCTACCCAACATCATAGCTTAGCCTAACCTACTTTAAATGTGCTCAGAACACTTATTAGCGTACAGTTATGCAAAATCACCTAACAAAGTCTGTTTTATCATAAAGTGTTGACTCTCTCATGTAGTTTATTATGCATATCACTTTCACATCATCACAAAATCAAAAAATTGTTAAGTTGAACCATCATAAGCCAAGGACTATCTGTATATATCTTCTAGTTCAGATGTACACTGTTCTTTTGTGTTTTATGTTATTTTTTAAATAATCTTTTTCTTTAGAAATAATAGTATATTACAGTTTTCATTTTTTTTAAAACCTGCTTTTTTGGTATGTTTTCATTGTTTGTAAGGATGTCACTCTGTTCCTTATTATTATTTTTTAATCATTAAGTTTATGGGGAATTTAATTTTTTTAGTGTTCTGTATTTTTGTAAAATTTCATACTATTGAGCATTTTTAAAAATTTATAAAAGAATGACACTACATATCCTTCCTTACTCCAACTTTTTCTTATGATAATTTTCAAACATACAGTAAAGTTGAAAGCACTGTGTATGGAATGCCAATATACTTATCATACTTTTTTATAGCTAGTTTTTTCATTCAGTCATGTTCAGTAGAGACGTTTCTATGTAAGTAAATATAGGAACATCCTTACTTTTAAATGATGACTAGCATTCCATTATATAGATGTGATGCTTTATTTAATCAGTTTCTCGTTATTGGACATTTAACTTGTTTCTGATTGTGTTCCTACTAGAAATAATGCCACTGGTATGTCCTCATGAAAAATTCCTAAATGTGCTGTCACAGATAGTTCTAATGTGCAACTAGTTGTGTGTTGTGAGTGAACAACAGTAGTGACCAAAGATGCAGCCTATCTTGGTCAAGATAACCCTGTGTAATCTACAGAGGGCATAAATCTCCAAAAAAGAACTTGATTCTCAAAAACCCATAGACACAGACACAGATTGGTGGTTACCAGACGGAAAGGGGTGGGGGAAGGGTAAAATGGATAAAGGGTAATATGGTGACAGATGGAAACTAGACTTTTGGTGGTAAGCACACTATATTGTATGCAGATATCAAATTATAATGTATACCTGAAACTTAGGTAATGTTATTAACCAGTTTTACCTCAATTAAAGAGTAGGAAATTAAAACCTAAAAAAAACCAAAACAACACACACACCTTGATTCGCTATGGTGGGATCCTCACATAGCATCATACCTCCCCTGGATCAATTCAGGTTTAATCCCAATGGCTCTTCTACGATCTCATTTTGGTTGTTGTGGGTATAATTAGTGTATCATTTATCTATTGCCACAAAAATGCTGTGTAAGGGACAAGTTCAAAATTTAGTGGTTTAAACAGGCTGGATTCACTCATGTGCCTGCAGTTAGCTAGCTGCTGGTCTTTGTGGCACTTTCCCATATGTTTGATGGTCAGCTGGCTTAGGCTGGTCCAAGATGGCCTTGAACAAGAAGATTCAGGTATCTTACCCAAGTCTCCAACATCCTTCTGCCAGGCCAGCCAAAGCACATTCTAGTGGCAGTGGCACAGATCATTTTTCTTTTTCATGCGGCTGGAAACCAGCCATGCTTTTCAAGCTTCATTGTCTCTCATTTGCTAACCTATTGTTCAAAGCAAGTCACATAGCTAGGCTGCAAGTCACAGAGCAGAGGGCGAGGATTCAGAGAGGTTGTTGATTAAGACTATTAATGCAGACCATCTTCCGCGGCTATCCAGCAGCGTATTTTAAACTGGCTTTTCTTAGAAACATTAAACATTGCTGTTATTTCTAATCTGAGATGTTACATCTTTGAAATATGAAAAATAGGGATCAAGTATATTTGTGGAGGAAGCATAAAACTTTTGCTTCATTTACAAATGTCAAGAGTTGTAAAGGTAACTCATAAATGGAAAAATCTACATTTATAGTTCATCTTGAAAATATTTCTATTCTAGTTGGTGGTTTCTTCTGGGATTCATTTCAGGAAATAGAGCTTTCCCTTCTGTGCATATTTTTCTTTGTTTGATAGTGTTTTAGGAATTGATTTTGAAATCTGACTTTGAGAACATTGGATTAAGTAAGATAAAGAGCTAGATAACTATGGTATCAGAGGGGTACTAGACTTGTTAAGTGATCACTTCGTAAGGTATGTAAATGTCTAATCACTATGTTGTACACCTGAAACTATATAATATTATATGTCAACTGTAATTGAAAAGTAAATTTAAAAGAACAAACAAAAAAAGTACAGTGGCAGTTAACAACAAGAAAGGATAAAGAGCTAGAGTCACAAATTAACCCCCTTAAGTGTTTTTGCTTAAGATATATACATTAGAGATAGGATGAGTTCCCTACATCTTTATTGCTTCTTTTCTCTCTACTTTAAATTGTAACGTGGTAAATTTAGGCTCTTCCAGAACAGTGGTTCTCAACAGCGTATATGCAGCACCCAGGTAGGCAGATGACAAGAAATTGTTACTAGTAATTATATCTCAAAAGTTTTTTTAAATCAAGTTTGTTCCCATTGAGTGCAATATTATATGCTCTACTCTCTTCTCTGTTTAAATATAAAACACTGGAATAAAAATTTGCATATACATATACTTGCTAAATACTCTTCATTATGTGTGTATCACAAAATTACACACATTTTAGTTGTTTAACGGAAACTGTATTGTACTAAGTAGGCAATTTAAAGGATTTTTCAAAGTAAGTTAGACTGTTGTCAAGTTTTGCTTCATTTTCTGACTTTAGAACTCACCTCCAGAGTGAGATAAAATTTCACATTTGTTTTTAATTGTGCTCTATTTTGCTGTCTTGAGCTGTAAGGAAAAGAGTACTCAGGTTTTGCTTGCCAGCAGTCGAGAGCCCCCTTTGTTTTTTGTTTACTTGTATATTAGGATGTTGATTAAAAAATTCAAAAGAATAATACTGTGGCAAGAACTGTCTTGCAGACTTAATTAATTCAGATGATTTGAGTCAACTTCAAGAGAAAGAGTCCTGAGAAACATGGCATAGGGTCATGAGCCTGGTCATGAGCTAACAGATGTGGGTCCTGATATCAACTCTGTCACTTGCCTCCCATGTGACCTTGGACAGGTTACATAACCCTCTGTACCTTAGCTTCTCTACGAGTAAAATTGATGAAATAATAATACCTCTTCCATAAGGTTATTGGAAGTGATAAATGAAATAATCCTTATAAAGTACCCACTTAGCACAGTGCCTGGCACATAGTAAGTGCTCAGTAAATGTTAGGTCATGTTGGTACTGGAAGGAACCCTAGTCATCTGATGTAGCTGCTCCATTTTATAGATATGGAAGTAGAGATTAAGCTCTTCAGGGGAAAATGCTTAAAACTTTAAAGCAAGATTGAGTCAGTATGAATTTGGAGGCAGGTTTAATCCTTGAATGCAATGTCCACTTTAAAAGTATCCACTAATACAACCCTGCATATTTTCCACAGCAAGGGTAAGACAGTAGTTTTTTGGACAGCCTTTCCTGTGCATAGCAGGTTATAATAATTATTTCAACAATGGCAAAAATTTTCATTATAAGTGCAGTTTTAAACTAGCTCCATTCTTAGACTCAGCTTATTATCTGTAAAACATTTTCACAAGAGATCAGACAGGACAGGGCAGGGAGAGAAGACAGAAGATATGGACCAGCAAAGTGTATTGAATACTTATGGTGAATGTGCAAAGATTGCCAAGACACTGCTTTTCTTCAGAAAGCTTACAACCTCATTGAGAAAACAGGTCAGATGTATAAGAAAAAAAATAACAATAGTAATAGCAGTTAGCACTAGTTGAATGTTTGGTATCTGCCAGGCACTAAGCAAAGCAAGCAAGCAACATGTATCTCATTTGATCCTCATAAATGTCAGACCAATGAGAACAACAATTTGCAGTTGAATACGACACTCTTCAGACATTAAGTATTGGTTCAGGATCATATAGGACCTACGAATTGAACGACTTAAGAGGAAGAGATTAGACTGGGCTGAGGTTACACTTTTTAAAGTTGGGGAGTCGGAGGTCTGGAGCACCCTTTAGGGTGTGTAGAAGGGCAGAAACCAGGGATGATAAATGTCTTGCAGTACTCAAGACAACTCTGTGTGACAAAGACTGTCTTAACTCTGCAAAACTTGCAGATACCTTACCAAATATTCTTGTAGGTGAATAACATGCTTCTAATTATCTGAGTCTGTAAGTTTTAAACATAAAGTGTTTTTTATGGCTTTAATATAATATAAGTATATATTTCAGAAGTAGAAATGCCTTCTAATTGATAAATATATTTAATATTTTTTTGGAATTTTCTTAGAGTCATTCAGCATTTTGAAATTGATGTTATTGACAGCAATGCATATTATTTCTGGATTGACAACACATGCTTCTATCACTTTGCATTTGTAGCTGTCACACTCAGTGGTTTTACCCATAGATGCAAGCATTGATGACTGTTCATTATGACCACCAGTGTCATCAGGCCCAAGACTTTGCTTATTGAAATATATCTCTCCTTTTATTTCTCCTTTTCTGTAATTAATGTGTATAGATAGGTTATATTATCTATGAGTTTCATTTCAGGATAGTAAAGGGGAATGTTATAAAACACTTGTTATAGCAAGAGAGTATTGGGTCTGACAGGATTGCACTGGGTTTGAATTTTCAAGAAAGTAGTAGCTGTTTGAAGATAATGAAGGATTTGAGTAAAGAGAGGTTCTAGAATCAGTTGGGTATTAGATTGTGAATGGCTGAAAGAACTTTATTCTGAAGATTTTGCGATAAAGTACTGATCGTGAATGGAGCATTTATCAGTGTTTACTTGGCACAGTGGAGCTGGGACAGATAAGGGAGGAGGTGTGGGGAGGGATTAGACTGAGGCTGGGTCAGGAGTTATGGAACTAAAGGTCCAGACGGTGAATGGATAGAGCTGAGAGTGAGATAAACCAAGAAGAATTTGTCAAACTTTTTTTGACTATATTTGGGAAAGACAGAGTGAAATTTTTCGATTTTTATTTATATCTTTTGTCCCTCTTTGACATCTTATTTTTCAATTACAGTTGACATTCAGTATTATTTTATATTAGTTATATATCAGATTCCACATATAAGTAAGATCATATGATATTTGTCTTTCTCTTTCTGACTTATTTCACTTAGCATGATACCCTCTGGGTCCATCTATCTCGTTTCAAATGGTAAGATTTTATTTTTTTATGGCCGAGTCATATTCCATGTATATATATGTATCACTTCTTCTTTATCCAGTCATCTGTCGATGGACACTTAGGTTGCTTCCATATCTTGGCTATTGTAAATAGGGTGGCCATGAATGCAGAGGTCCATATATCTTTTAGAAATAGTGTTTTAGATTTCTTCAGATTAATACCCAGAAATTCTTTACATAAATACCCAGGAATTGCTGGCTCCTAAGGCAGTTCTATTTTTAATATTTTGAGGAAACTTCATACTGTTTTCCATAGTGGCTGCTCCAATTTGCAATCCCACCAACAGTACACAAGGGTTCTCTTTTCTTCACATCCTTGCCAACGCTTGTTTTTTGCTTTATTGATGACAGCCATTCTGACAGGTATGAGGTGATATCTCATTGTGGTTTAATTTGCATTTCTCTGATGATTAGTGATGTTAAGCATCTTTTCTTATATCTATTGGCCATCTGTATGTCCTCTTGCAGAAATGCCTATTCACGTCCTCTGCTCATTTTTCAATTGAATTGTTTGGGGGTTTTTTGGTGGTGAGTTGTATGAGTTCTTTATAAATTTTGGATATCAACTCCTTATCAGATGTATCATTGGCAAATATCTTCTCCCATTCAGTAGGTTATCTTTTCATTTTGTTGATAGTTTCCTTTGCTGAGCAAAACTCTTTGTAGTCTCATTTGTTTATTTGTCTTTTATTTTCCTTGCCCAAGGTGATATATCACAAAAAGATATTACTAAGAGCAATGTCAGAGAGTTTGCTACCTGTTTTCTTGTAAGAGTTTTATGGTTTCAGGTCTTACATTTAAGCCTCTCATCCATTTTGAGTTTATTCTTGTGTATGGAGTAAGAAGGTGTGGCATCTTTTAAAAGTACATAGAAAGTTCTTATTACAAGGAAAAAAATTGTAACTATGTTTGGTAATGGATGTTAACCAAAATTATTGTGGTGATCATTTCACAGTAAATACAAATATTGAATCATCTTGTTATATACTTGAAACTAATATAATTTTATGTCAGTTATACCTCAGTAAAAATAATAAAATAAAAATAAGGCAGTCCTTTTTTCAAGAAATTTACCCTCTATTAGGAAAAAGAGATAAAAATAAAAATTTAATGTCATCTTGTGTAGTAGTAGAAATATGTACGAAGTTTAGCAGTGGGATGATAGTGATTACAACAGAGTTCAAAGAAAATTTTATCAAGGATGTAATGCTTGAGCTGGATCTAAGTAGATAGACATTTTTGATTTTTCATCTCTTTCTTAGAAAAAGAGGAATTACACACAGCTTAAGCTTACTAAGGAATAAATTCTCATCCTTATAACCAAAAGATTAGGCAGTGAGACCCAGAAAAGATTCCAGTTTTGTACAGGGTTGCTGAGGGTTGGCTGTGAACCTCCATTGAAGATGGTGGCTGTGCTGGGCAGTGCCCTCTCTGTACACAGCTTTCTCTTCCTTCACACCTGGGGTAGTAACTTGTTACTAGTTCTGGGATCTGCATTATCCCTTGTAGTTTTAATGTTTTGTTTAGGATAAAGTTTCAGAATATGTCTGCATTATCTAGATCAGCACTTCTCCAATAGAGATGTAATGTGAGCCATATATATAATTTGAAATTTTCTAGTACTCATATTAAAAGAAAGAAATGGGTGAAATTAATTCTAACAGTCTGTTTTATTTAACTTACTCTATCCAAAATATTATCATTTCAACATGTAATCAATATTTAAGAATTATTAATGAGATACTTTACATTTATTTTCATGCAAAGTATTCAAAATCAGCATATATTTTACACTTATAGCACTCAACCTGTATACAAAATTTTCATTGGAAATACTTAATCTGTATTTAGATTTCATAAAATTTATAGTTGAAAAAGTAGATTCACTTACCTAGAGAGTTCCAAACTGACTTTAATGTTTCCCAGGTATCAGTTTATAAATTATATTGATGTTAACAATAATTAAATAAAATTAAAAATTCTGTTCCTTAGTTGTATTAGTCACCTTTCAACTCTTAGTTATGCCTAATTGAACAGCACAGCTATAGATTATTCTTCATGCCATGCTTAAATACTCTGATATTTTCTTAGGTTATTGTTTATGTAGAATTAGTCCATGCCACAGAATCCGTGGAAACTGTTTTACTAGGTTAGACTTATTGTTCAAGGATATCAGTGCTAGGGAAAAATAGCTCTGCAGGGCTGGAGAAGGCCTTGCACATAGTAGGGGTTTAATAAATGTTTACCTAACTAAAAATTCTATTTAGTGCTCAGGTTTCCTTAAATTTCACTTTCTCGGGGAAGGATTTCCGACTCTTCAGTCTGGCACGTGTTCCCTCATTACATTTTTCTAATAGAACTGAGTCAAAACCATGTGTACTGGTTCAAATAATTTTGTGATTAACATCTATCTCCCTGACTAGGCTATAAGTTCAGTGAGAGATGGGAATGTGTTTTTGTTCACTAACGTTTTCCCTGTCCCCAGCATAATGCATGGCACATGGCAAGCATGGAATAAATACTAGTCAGATAATAGTACCACATGACCATTTAAAATATGAATGATTAGCAGATTGTCTAATTCTTAACTTCATAGAATTGGAGTTTGTGTTTGGAAAAAAAAGGAATATTTTATTTTTAAGGAGTATACACACTAAAAAGTGTGCAGATTCTTAGCCTTTTCAAAATACTCCTGTAAGTATGCCTTTTCTTAGATTTATCTCTACTTTATTGGTATTCATTTTCTTGAAATATCTATCACCTCACATCTGTCTCTGCTTATAACTGAAGGTGCACTGAAGACAGAAACTAAAAGAGAGAAAACTGAATTGCGAAATACTTTTAGGGAGCTGAGAAAGGTATAGGGCAAAAGCAAAGGTGGTAAAAGAAGCATCTCTTGCTGTTTCAGGACAGTTAAACATAAACCAACCCTTTTAAGTATACCAGAGTAATAAGCCTTACCCACAATATGTGAAAATATAATTAAAAATGTATTGTGGGCCAATTGACCAGGTCGTCAGGTTATTATCTGAATCATAAAGTTGGAAGTAATACCCATTAAAAGCTACTAGTTTGGAAAAGTTAGAATTTAGTCTTTGCAAATATAAAGTTTCTCAATTTGAATAATGCTTTAGAAAACCTCTAGCATTCTTTTTCTTTTAATGTTTCATGGAAGTGTAATAAGCATATAGAAATGTGGACATAGGGTACAGCTCGATGAATTTTCACATCTAGATCAAGAAACAGTACATTACCATCACAGCATCCCAGAGGCTACCCTCTTGTTTTTTCCCCCTTTCCTGTAAATCATCATCCTGACATAGATAAGTTTTTCCTGTTTTTGTACTTTATATAAATGGAATCATGCAGTATCCGCATTCAAATTAGTATAACACATTATTATTCTAAGTGACATTTCTGATAGCAACTCATTGGAAACAAGGTCTGTTTTCAGTTTTCCTTATGTATCTATGTTGGTAAATTGGCAGTTTATAACTGTATTTACTTCTTTATTAATTCTTTAAGAAATTTTCTATATAAATGTAAGAGTGTATATATGCATGTGTGCATGCATGTGCATGTATGCACATATATATGCTTTTAAAAATTTAAAATTTAGTCATACTATGCTATGCGTATTATTCAACTCTCAGTGATACATCTCAAAGTCCTTGTCACATAAGCTCATATAGATCTGCTTATTTTTCCTAATGGTGGCATAGTTTTCCATTATACAGATGTATCATTTTTTTTAATTTATTTTTTTATGGTGACATTGGTTAACAAAATCTAATAAGTTTCATCTGTACACTTTAACATAAGGCATATATATATTTACACTATGTGTTCACCTCCCATAGTTAGATTTCTTTCTGTCACCACATATTTGACCCCCTTTACCCTGTCTACCTCCCGCCTCCTCCCATCCCTTACCCCCTGGTAACTACTAGTCTGTAGTCCATGTCCATGAGTTTCTGTTGGTTTGTCCTGTTCATTTGTTGCTTTTAGGTTTATATCCCACATATAAGTGATATCATGTGATTTTCAACTTTTTCTGTCTGGCTTATTTCGCTTAGCATGATTATCTCGAGGTCTATTCATTTTGTCGCAAATTGCAATATTTCATCTCCTCTTATGGCTGAGTAATATTCCATTGTACATATGTACCACTGCTTCTTTAGCCAGTCCTTTATCATAGGACACTTCAGTTGCTTCCGTGTCCTAGCCACCATGAATAATGCTGCTATGAACATCGGTGTGCAAATATCCTTTCAGATATGGGTTTTCAAGTCTTTGGGTAAATACTCAATAGAGAAATTGCTGGATCGTATAGTAGATCAATTCTTAGTTTTTTGAGGAACCTCCATACTGTTTTCCATAGTGGCTGTACCAATTTTCAGTCTCACCAGCACTGCACAAGGGTTCCTTTTTCTCCGCATCCTCTCCAATGTTTGTTATTACTTGTCCTGTTGATTATAGCTATTCTAACAGGTGCAAGATGGTATCTCATTGTGGTTTTGATTTGCATTTCCCTAATAGCTAGCGGTGTTGAGCATCTTTTCAAATATTTGTTAGCCATTTATATGTCCTCTAGGGAGAAGTGTCTGTTCAGATCCTTTGCCAATTTTTGGATTGGATCATTTGTTTTTTGTTGTTATTGAGCTCTGTGAGTTCTTTGTATATTTTGGATATTAGGCCCTTATCAGAGGCATTGCTTGCAAATATATTTTCCCACTCAGATGGTTTTCTCTTTATCTTGTTGACGATTTCTTTTGCTGAGCAGAAGCTTTTTAGTTTGTTGTAGTTCCATTCACTTAATTTTGCTTTTATTTCCCTTGGTTTTGCGGTCAAATTCATAAAATCCTCTTTAAGACTAAGGTCCTTGAGTTTAGTTCCTGTGTTTTCTTCTATGCGTTTTATTGTTTCAGGTCCTATATTTAGGTCTTAAATCCATTTTTGAGTTAGTTTTGTTGTGTGGTGATGGACAACAATCTAGTTTTGTTCTTTTGCAGGTGGCTTGGATGTATTATATTTAATGAGCCAGCTCTCCACCGAGGAGAGGTTGTTACTGATCTTTTACTTGTAGAACAGTAGAGTCCATGTGAGTGTATATAATGAATTCTTAGAAACAGAATTACTCAGCAATAGGTCCATGGATTTTTAATTTGCGCAGATGTTTCTAAATGACCTTCCAAAGAGTTTTGGCAATTTTTACTCCCACCAGCAAGGCTTAATAACTCCTATTTCCAGTGTCCTTGCCTTAGGTTATGTGTTAGCAAGACCTAATCTTTGCAGTTATAGGAAAACCAGTAAGTCATTATTATTTATATTTAAGTTCACATTTTCTTCACTTTTGGATGAAGGTATTTATACATTTATTGGACATTTGTGTTTCTCTTGGGACTTGTACTCATTTTCCTATAGGCTTATTCATACTTTTCTTATTAATTTCAAGGAGCTCTTTCTATATAAGGAAATTAACTCTTTTACATCATTTTTGGTGTTAATTTTTTTTCAGTTTGTTTTTTGTGTTTTCTGTATTTATAGCCATTTTTTTTTTCCTACACAGAAGGTTTAAAATTTTATATGGTGAAATCTATCAGCTTTTTCCTTACTAGCTTTTGAATTGTGTATAGCACTGCATTGGAAACTTTAGATTGATAGATTGATTGATTGATTGATTGATAGATAGATAGATAGATAGATAGATAAACTTAAGCCTGGCATGGAAAAAAAAAAATCTTTAGAAATGTTTGTGGGAAATGTAGCTGAGCAGGAATTTAAATTTTATTATGACCAACAAAATTTGTTTAACATTTTAAATAGCTTTTGGAAGGATTTTCAATGCTATGTTTTTTTCCTTTTATGCTTTGTTATACAGGGTTTTAATTTTTCAAATGATCCTTCTTTTCAGATTTCAAATTATAACCGATTTCCTGCACCATTGCTGACGTCCAGTGATCCATGTCAGAAGTACTTCCAGGTCAGATGCGCTTTCACATGTTTCAATGTAGAGAAGCAGTTGAATATTAAAACAAATGTATATAATAGATAATTGTTTTGAGGTTAAACTTATAATTTGCTAAAATAACATGTTTTGGTTTTCATTGTTCTTCACTAATAGAAAAATGAACCTTTAAAATAAGACATTCAATTAGACTTGCGTGTACTCATGTAATAATTTCGCAATTCTAATATAATATGAATATATTTTAGTTAACTAGGAAATTAAAACTGTCAAGTTTTGCTGTCTAGCATTGTTCATTATAGCCTGTAAACTGTTAAATATGAACAAAGGAGGTATTGGTAGTGAGTCTCTGTAAACAGCAGTTTAGCCATTAGGAGGTTTGTCTAGAATAGAGCTACCCATTTCAGTATTCTCCTTGGATCTAATGCTAATTAATTTCAAGCCTTAAGAAAACCGTCTTACTTTTATTGTATGCCCATTTCTTTGTGACACGATGGATGTTAGTCTATATACAACATGGTGTTGGGATTTAATTCTTAGCCTCTCCGTAACAATAAGGAAAAAGCAATTGCAATAACATTTGGAATTAAACATAGTATAAGACTGCAAGTGGCAGATACATCTGAGTAGATTCCATATTTGTTAGGACATATACCACTCAGCAAATTCTGTTTTTAAAGAAGTAGATTTTAACCATGGACAAATAGATATTAATGTCTCTTGATTTTAAATTAAACTCATTAAGTATATACAAGCCCTTTTTTGCTTTATTTAACACTGCATGTTACATTTCAACAGAAAACTAAAATAAAATATCATAAAAAAAAATACTAAGCTCAATAGAAGTATATGAATGACAGGAATATCCTATTTATAAAAATCAACCAAAACTAATATGACAAACCTAAGTTCACACAGGAAAATTAGAACTTAGAGGTGATTCTTAGAGGCCATCTAATCATATTGTGAAAATTTGGGGGTAGAGCATAGATTTTCTATGTCAATACAGATTTGAACAGGTGCATTAATTTTTGAAAATCAAGGCAAGTACACATGTGCTTTTAAAAAACAAATTTTAGATGTCGAGAATAATTCCTTTTAGGAATTTTTTAGTATTTAAGATCTTTTATTATATTGCAAGATAGACTCAGTATGGAAATGTTTCAGGAACAAGGCTGGCAAATATATAAAGTGAGTTTTCCTTGAAGTGGAGGTAAACTAATCAAAGAACTTGTAGAAATTTCTTATTGTCACTATGTTTTGATATGCTGATGTAGTCATTCTTCCTGTTGGTACTCACATTGCTTTATTCCTTGGTAGTTATATATGAGATAATGAAACTCTTATCCAGCATGGTTTTTTAAGTGACAACTGCTACATCATGCATTGGTGTAACACATTTTGCCAAGAAAGTGGTATTTTTATTTCACTGGAATATCATATTCCAGCCATTTTTTATTTGAAAATTCAAATGACAGCTAGTAAGGGAGAGTCTGGACCGATAACTGGGATAAGTTATGCCTCAACCCTGTGTTCCAACTCTTAGGAGCGATGACTACAGAGAGCCTTTTAAAAAACAAACATACCAGAATCTATACCATTATCTGGCTGAAAAAGTCTTGTTGAACCTTCAAGATTCAACTTAGGAGTGTCTTTTGAATAGGACTTACCCTGTGACATATTCACGTAATTACCCTATTTTAAGGCTTCTTTCATTGTTTAATATGTTTTCCCTTTTGGAATTGACTTGAGGCCAGCTTATCATTATTCAAAAAAAAACGTGATTACTTTATGGCCTACCTACTTTTTTTCACCTAAACCAATATTCCCAGGCTTGATCATTTACTTTAGTCATCAGAGTTGGCCCTAAAAGTCTAGAGCTATTTTAAAAACATATATACGGTCATCTTCAGAAGATATTGAGGCTCTTCTAAATGATAAAAACAGAATAGAAATTGAGCAGAGAAAACATCATATCCCAAGGTGACTATTTCAAATGTCTTAATTCTTATTTGAATATACATATTCTGATTTGTGTTTCCCAAGTAACCAGTCATCACATCTGCCAGGTATGATGTTGCAAAGCCAGATTTCCCTTCATCTGGAGTGCCTTTCTCTTCTTTGTCAACTGGTAGACTTCTACCTACCCTTCAAGTCTCAGCTCAGCCGTTTTGTGTGTGTGTGTGTGTGTGTGTCGAGAGAGAGAGAGAGAGAGAGAGAGAGAGAGCGAGCGAGCGAGCAAGCACGAGAGCGTCTTCCTTGAACCTCTCTCCTCATCTGTAACACCTTCTTCTCATAATACCCTCTGTCTACTTTTTGAGTTTGTTTCATAATTTATCCTTCTCGCTGGATGTGTTTCCATAATTTATCCTTCTCGATGGATGTGTTACCCTATCTGGATGTGTTTCTGAAAGGAAAACATTTGGTACACCTTTCTTGACTCTCCTCATTTCCACCTGGGATGTCTAACAGTGAGCCCTCAGGCAGTTACGTTGAATGGGGAATGAGAAACCCTCCAGTGGGTAAGACCTAGCTCTTGAAGTCACCTCTTATCTCAGAGAGCTGGGGGAAGCCGCCCTGGGAATCAGCTGTGTGAAGTTGCTCTCCTGGTTTATAAACCTCCAGGGTCTGCCTCCAAATAACCGTTTTCTCTTTTGTTCACACAGAACTTCTTATCATTTTTGTAACATTGAGAGTTTACTTTCATGAGTAATTTCAGGAAACTAGCTTTATTTTGCCTCTCTTTCCTAAAAGAAAAAAAATCTGAGTTTATTTCATGTCTTTAATACTTTGAGTTCTAGTTCAAAAGGCAGCATTCCTCAGGGTAGAATTTTTGCTTTTAACTCCTCAATGGAAATAAAATTGTGTAGCAGGAAAATAAAAATAAAAAAAATGTGAAGTCTCATTTAAGGGTGGGACAAATATTGGGCTTCCCTGGGCCCATTTGTCAGTTTCTAATTTTATAAGCGTGTCATGAGAGCAGAGAGAGAGCAAGTTATTGAAGAGAGGAGTTTCCTGTCATTAGTGACAAATTCTTTTTGTTTGTTTGTTTTTTTTTTGTTTTTTTGATAGAAGGCTAGAGGTTTCAGAAAAGAGAAGGAAGCGGGCAGGTTTAACTACAGGATCCAACACGAGTTCGTATTAGGATGTCATCTGAGATACAGAGTTATAGCTTAGTATGGGGATCTTTGTGACTCTGAGTTTGAAAAAAGCTTTGTTAGCCTTGAAATAAAAATGACCCTGGCTTACCTAATTTTGTTTAGGCATCATAAAAAAAATATTCTATTAACTAAGGCTCTTTAGTTACTAAAAGGAGAAAAACAGCTCAAATTGGTTTAAGGGAAAAAAAAAAAAACTATTAACTTCAATACCCTAGAAGTCCTGGGGCATCATGTTTCAGGCATAGTTTGCTTCCAAGAGTCCAATAGTGTCATTAGAGCTTGCTCACTTTCTCTCTGTTTCTTGGCTCTACTTGCCCATTTGTTAGGTTCTTGCTTATGCAGGTTGTCTTTTCATGGTATGCCTTGAAGCTTGTATCTTCTAGTTCAAGAAAAAGAAAAAAGAGAGCACTTCTCTTCTGATCATTCTGGCAAAACTCTTAGGATGAGCTTTGTGTGTGTCACATACTTTACCTTGAACCAGTTACCATAGCCATGGGAATTTGCTACTCCGGCTGACTGGGCCCTGGCATGTGCCTCATAAAGTAAGGGGTAGAGTCATCTCTGCCTGAAACACAGAGGCTGAATCCCTAGAATGTAAACTCGATGAGAGTAGGTATTTTGTCAGTTTTGTTTACTGCTGTATCCTCAGCAGTGAGAACTACATCTGTTGCATGGTAGTAATCAGAAGAAAAAAAAAAAAGTCTATAAAGTGAGTGTGGAGGAAGGACGATTTCACAATAAAAATTGTGGGGCTTTTACCGGAAAAGGAGGGCATAGATACCAAGCAGTAATAGATGTTTCTCCGTCGTGCATCATGCAGGAGAATGATGGCAGTAGTCATACTAGCTCTTGTCACACTCTTCACTCTGAACTTATACCTAGCTCTGGAATAGGAATCAGTCCTCTTGAATTGATGTTCGCTCTTCATAGGTAACACTCAAAACAGTATAATGAATAGATGTGGAAGTGATGGCAAAATCATGGCCCCTGTCCACCTTCCAGAAATCCAGGAACAGAACCACCTCTGTCCTAAAGATTGACCCTCAGGATGACACCTGACACCTTATTCACGTCCCCCCTGTGACTCTTTCATTTCTTTTTTTCCCTTCCATTTCATAGGCTGCAGATTCATTTTGTTGATGGTTTCCTTTGCTAGGCAAAAGCTCTTTAGTTTCATGTAATCCCACATGTTTGTTTTGCTTTTGTTGCCTTTGCGTTTGGTGTCAAATCTAGAAAGGTCATCGCCAAGACCTGTGTTCAGAAGCTTACCCCAGTATTTTCCTCTAGGAGTTTCATGGCTTCAAGTCTTACTTTCAAGTATTTAACCCATTTTGTGTTAATTTTTGTTTAGGATAGTGGTCCAGTTGTACTTATTTATTTTTTTGCCTATGACTATCCAGTTTTCCCAACACCATTTATTGAAGAGACCATCCTTTCTCCATTGTATGTTCTTGACTCTTTTGTGATAAATTAATTGACCAGATATTCATGGATTTATTTCTGTATGCTCTATTCTGTTCTGTTGATCTATGCATCCATTTTTATGCCATCAAGCCTCAGATTTTTTAAGTCACTAACCTTGCGTTTTTTCCTTGAGACTATTTCTAAACTTTGTCCATCTCCTCAGGTTCCCTGAGACTGCTTCTACTTCAGGGGAAGACTCTATCTTCATAAAGGATATTGAGGCTATCAGTTTTGCTTTTTCTCGATTTTGTGTCGCGGCCACGACATGTGTCCTCATTCTTACTCCTCTTTTCTCACACGAAGTAGTACCTCTTGTCTTGAGCAATGCCAGCTCTTCTACATGTTCTCTGGCCCTTCCTCTCTTCTCATCACCTGGATTCTACCTTATCCTCTCTCCTTTTGTGTTTCTGCTTTCCCCCTCTCTACTGGCCTGTGCTTTTCCAACCTATAAGCAATAAAACATGGCTAAGACTCTCATCTTTAGAAAACAAAACTTTCTTCCCACAATCCTTGTTCATCTTTCAGTTGCTCTTCTTTCCTGCCCCTGCTTTATTCATAGTGAAGTTTCTTAAAGGGAACTCTCTGCCCAACTCTGCCATTCTCTTGAAGCAATATGACAGAAGCCACTAATGAACTTATAATCACTTGGTGTACCTGTTTCTTTTCAGTCTTTACCTCTAAATCCAGGTGGCTAATGGAGACCTCATCTTCATGCCCTGGTCAAGAGATGAATGACTAGAGCCAGCGCTATGACGGTACAAAAGAAAGACTTTTCCTGTACCTAAGTCTCTTGTGCCTGCCTGCTGCTCTTCCTACTTCCTTGACTGGACTATTGCAGTAGCCTTCTAGCTGGTCTCCATGCTGGATTTTGTTCCCTTCCAGTAGATGGCAGAATCAGGCTCTAACACCAGAAAGAGGAGCATGAAAATGGGGCCAGCTGCCTCTTTGATTAGGGAATCACCTTCTGTCTACCTCTTTATTTTTTTCCCAGATACCACTGAAGTTTTAATTGCCTAATTTACATTGCTTCTTTAATGCCTTTTCATCAGTCATCTCCTTCTTAAAGAATGTGCTGAAGGAAAGATGCCTTTCCCCCTACAACATAAAGGAATACACACACACACACACTCACACACTCCACATACTTCAACCTCAGATTCATTCTTCATGATTTTGTTGAAGTGGTTGATCTTCTCTGCCTCAGGGTCAAATCTAAACTCTTGGAACACACCTTGGGAACTTTCTCTGATCCCTCCCCTCCCTCTTTACCACCTCTTCTGTCATGTCTTGATTTGCTCTGATTCCCTAGATGGTAATCTAATGCTCTTACCTTAAGATCCTCTCCAACCTAAGGTGGGAAGACTACTTATTCCTTCGTACCTTCCCACTCCTGCCCTGGTTGATTTTTATCAGTTTATTGTGTGTTTGTCTTCCACAAGGCTGAAAGTATTTAGCAGGCATGACCTTGTGTGTCTTGATTTCTCCATTCCCAGCAGTGTCTGGCAAGAAGAAAGTGCTCCATGGACGGTGGCCTGAGGTGTAGTGGTTAGAGACAAAAGAGTGCAGGGAAGGAGGGAGCCGTAGGATAGTAATCATCCCCAACATGAATGGAGTGTATGTAGTACAATACGCCAGGCTTTGGGTTAAATGCTTGACAGTCATCCCTCTTAGTCCCCAGCAAAGTTCAGTGAGGTGTAGATACTGTCATCCTCATTTTACAATAAAGAAATGGGGAGTTTAAGTAACTTATCTGTTATGTCAAGGAATTTGGACTTATTCTTTGGATTTATTCTTGCCTTTTTGACTACAGAGAAAACATCTCAACATTAGAAGGTTTAAAGAGACATTATAATATTTTCTTTCCTTTAAAAAAAGAAACACAAACCTCTTTTCTTTTAAACCTGAGGAATGTTTTTTGTTTTTCTTTTTTCATAATTAAACCTCTCTAGACCCAACTTCTTTATCCCTTCCCCTGGTCTGTTTACTCTTTGTATGTCTCTACAATAAGACCATTTCTATCACTCAGACCAATAAGGTAGTTAATTTGGGGGCCTTGGCAGGCAGCCCTGCAATCTGTCACTTGGATAAAAGGGGTGAGGTTTGCTCACATTTATTTATGTACTTTGCTAAAATTTCTCCTGGCATTCTCATTTTAAACCTCACAATCCTCACTATTATTGTCCTCATTTTTCAGACAAGGAAACTGAAGGTCTGGTATCCTAGATCATTCAGCTAGTAAGGAGCATGGACAGGAGGTGAGCCTGTCTCTCTGACCCTGAGTTCCGTGCCCTTATCCTCATGGGCACTGCCTCCCACTTTTGGGGGCCTCCTTCCTGCAGTCTTGGTCTTTCTAGGATTTTGCTAACCTCTCTCTACTTCATGACCCTTTGGAGCCCAAATGACTGCCTAGCTGATATATTAACTCCTAGTGACTACTGTAACTTCAACTGTAACCATGGCTCTCTTAGTTCTAGATCTGAACCTTAATTTTGCTTCCAGATGATACCATCATTTAATATCTAAGATACACTCAAATTGTGTTCAGGCTTTGATCTATAAAAACAACATATACAGAGTTGTTTTGTTCAGAGTGGGCCTGCTGTTCTAATTTAACCCTCCTAAACCTTCCCTCTATGATTTCTTGTAAGCCCAAGGGCTACAAAGGGAATGGGGAGGGAGATGGGACCCAAAAGACTAGTGAGAAGATGGCTAAAAGTTTTTATCTGTCACATTCAGGATATGAAAGCTACTTAAATATTAAATCACCTAGAAAATTGATGGTATTCTTTCTGAAAATGTTTATGGCTATAAGCAAAGTAAACAAAAATTTCTTCCTAATAACATTGCTAGAATGTAGTACCTAACATTATAAAGTAGCTTCATAGAAAATGTTTGCCGTGCCTTTTAAAAGCAAGCAGATTGCCAGCTTTCTCATAATCATGTCACTCTAAATGCCCAAGATTCTAAATGCGTGCCTCTGTTATGAATATGTGTCTCAGGGAAAACTACATGTGGATTCATGATGGCCCTTCTCATATCAAATGCTACTCTGGAGTCAGTTTGTATTATAAATGGAAACATATGTTTTCCATAAAGTCAGAGTAGTAGCCAAAACAATATTAATTAAAAAAAAAAATTAGTCAGAGTATTGTTTCAAAGGGAGAAACATACTTGATTCTCTGTTCTGCAAAATGAAGCCCAAGTGCTGAGGCAGAGTGCTGGGCAAGCTAGAGTCCTTACACATAACAATTTTGAAAAATGGGGCTCACAGTCTGACCACTTTGGGTTGCATTGCCCTTAGCTATCTCTGTGGGCCAAGTGGTCATTCTGTTATCATGTGGCCAGTGCCCAGACTGTACAGACGTTGCCTAGTTTCCTAAAAGCATACAGGCTCTAGGATGAGTGGGGCACTCTTTTCAATAGCCCATCCTGTGGATTTGATAATAGAGATGCTTCTGAACTCCTGAATGGAACATTCTTGCCTTCCGTGCCTGCGAAGGTCCCCGGGGGAGAAAGAGGGAGTTGTCACAATACAATTTTTGGAATGTTACGAGCTGCACTTTGGCTCCACTGCTGGTGTAGAACTCACTGAGGTCTCTGTGGAGGGCAAAGGATCAGATAAGAAGTCATTCCTCCTAGGCTGAGAAATGTGAAACCTCAGGAATTCTTGCTGATGGATTTTATTCCCTTTTAGTCTGAGAAACCTTTCTTTCTTCCTAGCAAGAGACACATAGAATAAATCACTGATGGTGTGAACAATATTTGAGATAAATGCAGCTGTCAGATAGTTTCCTAGGAGTCCTGCAAGGGCACATGGTGACTGCAAACAGCTGAGTCTACATTTTAGTTCAATGGAACATATTCAGACTCCTTTTGGCTCTAACATGTCTGAAGCCATGGGCTCAGTGCTACATTATTAGGGGTGTGCATGTGTATGTGTATATGTGTGTGTGTGTTCTTGAGCAATTAAGGTGTTTCTCCAAAATTTCTGTTTACTACAAACACTAAGTTCGAGTCAAAAATGTTCACATAGACATTAGCAAAACACTCGAATGGAGGCTTGATTTTTGCACGCATTCAGAACACAATTTCCAAACATGGTTGAGAAAAATTACCTTGGACTTGAATAGTGGCCTTTAAGGTTAATTAAGAAACATGGAGCCCCAGAGTATTTTTAAGCAACTTTTTTGTTGCCTGAGGGAATGACGGAGTAGAAATGTGGCATAAATGTTTAGAAAGGGGAGGATTTTCAAGGTTGTGAAAAATGAAGACCAGCCACCAAAAGGAAATTCAAATTTGAATTCAAAAGAGAGATACTTTTTAATTTAAGTAAAATTTGGACCTTCAGTTCTCTTACCTTTTTGATAAAGTGGCCTTTGTGTACTCACATTAGGCCTTTTATTTGCTTCTATTTGATAAATGAGCAAGCAGTGAAAATAAAGAAAAAAATGGGCCAGTTCTATAAAAATGTATGCACCGGAAGATTAATTCTTTCAGTTTTCTGTATAAAAATGTTTAGTCACTCTGTATGCTAAGTAGTTTAATAATGCCAGGCTTCTAATGACCAGTTTTCTTTTTTTCCAGCTGACTCAGGTGTAGACACTTTGGCAGTGTTTATGGCCAGCAGCGGAACCACAGATGTCACGAATCGGAGCAGCCCAGCCACACCACCAAATACCCTTAATCTCCGTTCCTCCCACAATGAACTGTTGAATGCTGAAATAAAACATACAGAAACTAAGAACAGCACACCTCCCAAATGCAGGAAAAAATATGCATTAACTAACATCCAAGCAGCGATGGGCCTCTCGGATCCAGCTGCCCAGCCCTTACTGGGAAATGGCTCTGCCAATATGAAGCTGGTGAAAAATGGGGAGAACCAGCTCCGGAAGGCTGCAGAACAAGGGCAGCAGGACCCCAACAAAAATGTCAGCCCCACTGCAGTCATCAACATAACTTCTGAGAAGTTAGAAGGTAAAGAGCCCCACCCCCAGGATTCCTCGGGCTGTGACATTTTACCCTCCCAACCCAGGAGAACCAAGAGCTTTCTAAATTACTATGCAGACCTGGAAACCTCAACCAGAGAACTAGAGCAGAACTTAGGTAGTCAGCATGCGGTTGTGGAAGAGAAGTCCCAGCCAGGCCAGGGCCAGGCCTCCACCGTCATTGGGAATGGTGATTTGCTGCTGCAGAAACCAAACAAACCCCAGTGTAGTCCTGAAGATGGCCAAGTAGCCACAGTGTCATCCAGCCCAGAGACCAAGAAGGATCATCCTAAAACAGGGGCCAAAACTGATTGCGCACTACATCGGATCCAGAACCTGGCACCCAGCGATGAGGAGTCCAGCTGGACCACACTGTCCCAGGACAGTGCTTCACCCAGCTCCCCGGATGAAACAGGTACCCCTGGGAAAGGTATAGTAAGGTGACATTTTCTTTTGGTGTTTTCAGTTATTAATATTAATCCCTAGACAAACCCAAAAAATCCATTTGCAGGCAGAGAAGAATGTGAACCTCGCGGTAAAATTGGGCAGTTTGTGTGGAAAATATTGTTAGATTCCTTAACAGTTTCATTTTGGTTTATTTGTTCTAGGAAGCGTTTTTGTAAAAGAAATAGGTCCTTGGCGTTATACAGTAAAACATCTATTTAGAAGTTATTCTGCCAGTGTGTGATGAACTATTTTTATATACTACCTAGAAATATTTGGTTTTGTTAAGCAAAATAATAAAAGAAAGAGTTTCCTCAGGTTGTGGCAGCCTTTCCTCTGCTCTTCCAGACACGGTGCTTTCTGTTGTAGTTAAATTTTTAAATTTTACTGAAAGTCATTTGATGAACAGTGAAGTCTCCCCTGCTCCACACTCTAGCCCACTTTTTCAGGGATGATTGCTACCTTTTTTTTCCCTTCTTTCCTTTCAGAAAACATTTATAATAAATTTTAAAATTTATGCAAATTTTATGATAATGGTATTTTTATAAAGTCTTTACTTTTTAGAGACATATACTAATGTACTAATATAAGTGTACTATATATAATATAACATAACAATATAAGTAAACTAATATAAATGATATTGTATATGGAATTTTCTCCAAAATAATTGGGCCAGGAATAAAAAAGACCCCCAAATTTCCCATAAGCTGATCATTGTTAAAAATGGGTACACGAGGTTCATTATTCTGTTCTCCCTAATTTTGTGTTTAAAATTTTTCACAGTAAAAAGTTAAAACAAAAAAATTACATTAAATTGTTTTATAAATGCCTTTGCTTTTCTCCTTAAGTATATATTTTGTAAAGCAGTCCATATCAAGACACACCACTTTTTTACATCAGGCTTTTTAAAGTATTAGGCATGTTGTTCTACCACATTCAAGTTCTGTGATTTATTTAAGTTTCCTCACCGTCGATATTTAGATCATTTCTATCCGTAGTTCCTTCGCTTACTGAGTGTTGGTGTCAGTAAGGGCCTGTGCAGAGCATGAAGTTTAAGCTGAGCACGTGCACCCACTCCATCCACTGTGACTCTCTCCAGAAAACCTTTCCGGTCCCCTCTGCTCACCTCTCCTTTGCTCAGTGTCCTGGTGTTACTTCTTGTTGGGTTTCTCTGCAGAACCATTTCAGTGGTTGGCCCATGATGTGAACTGGATTAGTTTTCTGTTTATTTTTCTCTCTTTAGGTCGCTTTTGAAGACCTTCGAATTTTAAAGTAAGGGTGACAGTATGGTAATGGCCCTTAATGGGTCACTTAGCATAGACATTTTGAGTCAAATATACTTAAAAGACTGTGTTAACTGTGACTCTAAAGAAGTGAGATTGAGTTTTTTAAAAAACACACACAAGATGCCAAACCTGTGCTGCCCTTCAAAATGTTCACTTTGGGATGTCTCTACCTACCTCAGCAGAGTGCAATGTCTCAAATATTAATACTTTTTGGGAATTCTTTTGGAATTTCCTCAAAGCCAGTTTTGAACTCCTTCTGAAAAGAAACCTCTTTACTTCTTGATCACACTTCAGTTTCATGTAGTGACAACCACTACATAAATTAGTGAGTAAAATGAATGACTATTCAGAACTGGTATTTCTTTTGATTGCATCTTTCCAGTGGAGCATACCATTAATATTTGTAATGATAGCAATCAGTTTAAATTAAACATTGTATGTTTCACTTCTGATAGTAAAATTAGTGTTTATTATGTTTTATATAGTATATCTGTGCTTATATATGCAATAAACACAAATACTAACTGTTGAAAGAAAAGAAAAAATAAGAGCCAATATTTTATAAGATAGTAGTATACAGTGCCATAGTACATATATAAAAAACTGTATATATTTGCTTATTCACTGTGTATTAAGTAAATACTCATCACAGTGGTGTGTGTTTTATGACTAAATCATGACACATTATCTTTGGACTGTAGACTGTGCTTTGGGGAGCCTAGAAAAATAGAACAGCTTTATTCAAGTTAGAATGCCATTTATAAAATAAAATGCACCACTTAACCCAGAAATTCACTACTTTCTATTTTCCTTTCTTTCTTAAGTTGCCCCCTCCAGCATCTCAGTGAGATTTTTTTGCACAGTCCCATGTGTACAATATGTTGCTCCTCTTTTCTTTCTATATAGTTTGTCCTTTGAGACAACAAGAGGCTATTAGGAAAAAGAAAAGCATTTTTGAAATTACTGAGTTTCATAGGCAATTAGAAAAGTTCAAAAGAATGCCTTGACCCTGATTCTAAAAGAAGGGGTTGCATCATTATGGTACTTGAAAGTGAGAACTTTTACTCTGTTAGGATCTTGCCAGAGATTCAGTTCCCATAGTGGCCCCAGGTAAGCACAATGACTCTGATAAATACACATTGGTCAGATTGTGTGTAGTCTCTCTGTTAATCACCTGGTGTTTTATGTTCGCTTCATGAAAACTTTTAAAAGTCACAACATTTTGATGCTACCTGGGTACAGGTTTCTGTACCTTGTTGGTACCAACATGTACCTTAGGTTTAATTTGGGGCTTAATAAAATTGAAGATACAGAGTTTGAAACTGGGTGGATCTTGTGGAATAGCCATTTCAAAATTAGGTTCATTACTAAATATAATGTGCAAAGGCAGGATATACACAGAGAAAACCAATCTAGGTGAGTCTACTGCTTGATTAACTTATCATTGAGAGCATGGACTCTAGAGTCGACTTCCTGAGTTCAAATCCCAGCTCTGTTACATTATGGCAGCTCACATAGCCTCTCATCTGTAAAATGGGGGTGAAAGTAGGGTTTTGGCATAGACCTATTGTGAGGATAAGTGAAAGCATCTTCAAAGAGCTCTTAGAATAGTGTCTGGCATATAGCCAGACCTTAATAAATATTAGTGCCTGTTAATATTAGTGATCATTATCAGCACAAAAGTGGGCTATAAAAGCTTACTTTTCTCTTAATTATGAACTACCTATATTTGGACTCTGATTTTCATTAGGACTTTTTGCACCTTAAGAGCAGAGATTGGTTTGTTTTCATCATTGTATTGTCAGTGCCTGAAATAATAGCACCAGGTAATAATGACTAGTAAATAATAACTTAGTAAATAAGTAATGATCAATTGAATAAAAATGGAGGTCACCTACATATCCCCAAATGGCCCTGACATATTGAATAAATCATTTGATGTTGTATCTTAATCAATGTCTGATTTTGATATTGGATACAATATTTTAAAACTCGATGATGATATTGTCTCATAATAGGTGGACTGAATAACCATTTATTGGGGAAGGCACAGTGAAATTCTCTAGGCCTACTATGTGGCAGATTTTGTTCATGGTACTTTCTAATACTCTAGTGGCCATGCTGGGACTTGAACCCAGATCTTCAGATACAGCATCCAGTGTTTCTCCACTGTACCATAATCTTGAGATGTACCCATGTGGCCCCCAGCAGCTGAATACATCAGACTTCATCCACTTCAACTGGATGTGTGTGGTAGTTATCTTGAGCATCTGGAAAATGGAAAATTATATTTTAGATCTTTCCATTCCTATAAGCAGTTGAGATTTAGACGAAATGTTGTCTCCTCTGTGAAACCTTTCTTGACTCTCTAAACTGTTGAAAGTCCTTTCTCTATATCCCAATGAAATGTTTCTAAGTCTCTTATCATGTTCCTCTCAGCAGTTCGTAACCTTGCTCGAAAGTTTCCATTTAGACATAGAGCTCCATACAGGCAGGGACCAAGTCTTCAGCATGTGTGGTTATGAACCTCCTCATACAATGTGTAGCACATAGTAAGAAGTTTCATAAATGTTCACTTTGCTAGTTGGATGGATGGAACTGGATGACAAACATGAATATTCTCTGGGGTCTGCCTCAACAATACACCTATAGAAATGAGAAAGAAAGCACAGCTTGTATAAAATAATTGTTTAGAGCACCTGAATAGTGTGATTCTTATTTATATTCTAGTCTTCTGGGAAGGATGAAGAATTAGGGTCAGTCATTCAGTCTTTCACAAACATTCTTTGCATTAGAGTCTATAGGTTTATGAGTCAGGAACGCCAGAGCCAAGGAAAGGGGCCATTTTGACTTCACTTGCCTTTACATTTTGCATTGCAAATTGATCTCTGTTGCTCAAGAGTTTAAATCCTTTGATATCACAAACTGATTGTTTTCCAGTCTCAGTGTAAGCAAAGTAGAACCCTTGCAAGTTGAATAGTTGGTAAAGGCAAAAGCCAGGGCACAAACCTAATTATGTCAACAATTATGACAGCACTTCTTGTTTCTGGCCTTCTCTAGCTTAAGAGTGTAGAGCTTTGGATAAGTTTATATTATTAACACTTTTAGAAACTCCTTCTAAATGTTCATTTTATATCCAGTTGTTTCTGGTCATTTCAAACATAAATGATTTTTAAATTGCTTTTTAAAAGCTCCCAATCCCTTCAAAAAAAAAAAAATCCAAGATATAGGAAAGGCCCAGTTTTCAGCCTATTTGCCCTGCTGAATTTTTAAAAATCTTTTAAACACCCTTTAGTGAACTTGTCTTCTCAGTTGAGAGTTCCATGCTGTGATAGGAGGAATTCAAGGAGACAAATGTGAGACGTTTCCAATATAATTCGGGCACACTGTGTTCTGGGGTAGGGCATGTAATTTCTAAGTTAGATTTTGGTACCTCAGGGACAAGATGTACAAAAATATTTCTTATCTTACCCCACGAACTTAAGAAAGAAGATGATTGTGCTCAATTAAGTATTTTTAGAAAGTTCTAGAGAAAAAAAATATTCAATTGAACATTCAAGGTAGTTTTTGGCTGCTGTCCATTATAAAATATACTAGGTACTTCAGGGGACAAAAAGATAAATGTAATGAAATGAGTGGCAGCAAAAGTCTGATATTGAGCACAAGACAGTAGATATATTCAAGACGGCACCAGGAAGGGGCTCTGAGAGGCCAGAGTGCTATGCGGTAGAGGCACTGAGGGGCAGCAGCTTCGGTTGACCTGGACGTGAAAGTCTGGGCACTGGACCTTATTTATTGGAGATTGAATAGATTTTCATTGGATGGAAATCTGAAGAGATCATTGCCCCTTTCAGCTGTTAAAAAAATGAATCTCTTTCTTTTCTTTTTTATTAAACACTAGAGAAGTTTAATTCATGATTTTTTGTTCTTCATTTTTTCTTCTGCTTTACTGGCATTTTGAAAAAAAAAAGTTAGTTCCTAGTTTGGCAAGTTGTTTAGCTTGTGGGAGAGGGCAGTGTGGACAGAGCATGGCTACTTAAGAAGTGGTGGGGTGGATTTTTCTAGTAGTCCTGCATGAGGTGCTCTTAGAAATGCCACATGATGCCCTCATGCCCTTAGTAGAAGTATGTAGCCTCTCAGATTGTGACTCATTGACTCATAGACATAGAAATACTACCAACCACTTTTAGAAATTCTCTGGTCAAATTTTATCATGAATTATCTGCCCAGACTCATACTCACACAAGAGCTTTAATTAATAAATATATAGAGAGATTTATGATTTTAAAAGCCAAGAGGCTAGAGAAACATCCAGATGTTCAGATATCCATCATGGAGAATCGAAATGATTCTGTAACTTGACCATGATTTTCACTAAGCATTATTATCCATGATAGTTAATAGTTCAAGAATTTGTTCATCATTGCCTTGTGCATTAGTTCATCCATTCATTCTCCCTCATTTGTTCATTCATATTTACATATACATGCCAATCATTTTTTAAAAGTCTACTCTGTGGACTGTGCTAGATGCCCAAGATGTAGAAATAAGTTAGAACCAGTCTATGACCTCAAGTAGCTCACATACAGTTTCCTGTCTTCATGGAGAAGCCCCCACCATATGTTGAATGCCTTCTAAAATGTGTCCACATGTTCTTTGTCTCATTTTGCACACATCACATTGTAATAAGTATGAAAGATAAAGCCTACCCCCAGGTCCTGGACAGCCTAAGTTTTCAAGCCAAAGAGAGACGTTTAGATGGTTTACTAGTTTCTCGGGGCTGCCGTAACAAATTACCATGCACTGGTAACTTAAAACAACAGAAATTTATTCTCTCACAGTTCTGGCTAAAAGTCTGAAATCAAGATGTCATCAGGAAGACTCCTTCCTTGACTCTGCCAAGCTCCTGACAGTTCCCAGCGACAATTGGCATTCCTTGGCTTGTAGCTGTGTCACTGCAACTCTGCCTTTTTCTTCCCATGTCTTTCTAACAAGAACACCACTCATTATAAGGACACCTCCTAATCCAGTATGACTTCACCTTAATTTAATTGATTATGTCTGCAAAAGTTGTATTTCCAAGTAAGGTCACATTCTGAGGTTCTGAGTGGACATGAATTTGGGGGTAAACTATTCAACCCAGTACAGATGTCGTCATAGGTAATGCCGTAATGTAAGCAACACAGGGGAGATGTGAGAGGATATTTGCAAGAACTATCATATTCAAATTTTTCAAGAAGGAAAGCTAACACAGGTTTTTTGAGAATTGGTGAGTGAATAAAATATGCTGCAAGAGACCTCAAGATAGTTTTATGTTGCCTTCATCCAAATTCTTCACTGTAAAGTTGAGGAAACTTAGCTATGGACCTGATACTGGTGATCTGAAACCACAAATCCAAATGAGATTGGGACTAAGTGTGAAAAAGGCAGAAAAACATGATAAAGATAATAGTAAAGCTTACCATTTAACAGTATGGCTCATCTCTGGAAGGTGGGATAGTTCAGGGAACTTGGTATATGGAGATGAGATTGTTCTTCGCATATGGAGATGGGATTATTCTTTTTGATCAGAGCTTAAGAACAGACAGATAAGGATATAAATAATAGTCATATTTTTCTTTTGTTTAAGAGATATTGCTTTCCAGACATACAGGATTTTCTTAGGAGTTATGTAGACTATAAAAGAACAAGATACGATCCTCAGTTTAGGGCAGAGGCAATATGCCGTGAAAGCTTCAGAGATCACAAATGAGCAGTGCTGGGAAGTATGTAGGCAACCCGTAGATAGATTTTGCCCAGTAGACAGTGTTTTAGAAAACTTTGAATTAGATGCCAGTGCTTAGAAATTGGAAGCTTTTACATAAAAATATGGGCTTGTGGAACCTGGCTCCAAGCGTCAGTGGACTCAGCCATCCTGTACACATGAAACGATTGTGGTAGAAAGAACTAGGCTAATGCTGGTCTTGCCTGTTATGGCTGCATACAAATGTAATGCCATAGTAGCAGCATCCTTGGGTCTACAGACTTCCTTTAATCACAACTGCCCTAGTCTCAGTCCCATGCCTTCTGGTAGAATTATGAAGCATGACATGAACTGTTAAGCAAAATATGCTTGAAATTTCCAGAGGCATCTTTAGGTGACTTTCCAGAGTTCTCTGTTAATCTTAGAAGAGGAGGTTAGAGGAGGGAAAATATTAGCTTTCAAAAGCTAAGATGTGGGTGGCTTATAAATTTTGTGCCTCAGATGTGGCTCAGTTAATATACCCAGTTTGCTTTCATAAATGTGATGATAGTTACCAATTACGCTTATAATTTGTATATCGTGTTTCCTTGGATGCAACACAGTGAAGTAAAAGCTTTGTATACAAACAGATTTCACTGGAAAAATCAAATCATTTGACTATTAGAAAATTATATATGATCAGCATTCCGTGTGAGACAGTCAGAAAGTAAGAAAACAGGGTGCCTACCTCCAAAATATTAGTGTTGGTACCTGAGTGGGGAGATGGTATTTATTGTATGTAAACTTTCATTTTTTCCTTTTTGTTTTGCTGTTGATAGATTTACTCTTGAGTATGATTGAATTTAATCCCTGCAAAATTCTTCCTTAGAATTATTAAGGAAGTTGATTATTGCTAGTTGATTATTTTTCTCCCTCAGTGTTATTTGAAGAAGTCTTCATATAGAACTGCACTGAATTGGTATATCTGGGATATTATAAAGATAGATTTCCTTCCTATATATGGCTTTAGGGAGCTGATTTTAGTCTTTTGTTTATTACCAAGATACTTTCTCTCATACACATGATAGTATATGTGATGATTAGATATACAAGATAGCTGGCTCATGAAAGCCTATTTACTCCCTAGGCATGTAGACTAGTAGTAACAGAACCATAGAACCTTTTCTCAGAATGTTATAGAAGAAAATGTGGTCATTGTTCCATGTGTAGTTGTCAGTAAGTGAGAGAACAGAGATGACCCCAACTCCAAATCATTGGGAAGGGGCTGATGGAAGATATACCAAAGGTAGTTAGTTAAAGGGCTGGAGGTGACAAGATACCTAGAGAAGCCTCTAGGGACACTTCTTAGTAATGAGCCAACTCTCCAGTTTCTGCTTTGCTTTTCCATGTCTGCTCCGGGGATGCGTCCTGTGAGGGGCATTTGACCAGCATTTCCTTTCATCCCTTGCTCAGTGTGGACAAGGGAAACATTCCATGACCTCTTCCCCTTCTTCTTCTTTCCCCAGAACAAAGATCAGCTCTTTCAAGATTTCTGAGTTGCTTTTACCTTTTAATTGATGGCTTGTCCCTCTGTCTCCTGTTTATTTTTCCACCATGTGCTGTGGAACAAAAGCTCTGAGTCATAGAATGGACTCAGGTCCATTATATCTTTAATGGAGTTAAGGATTATAGGACTGGTAAAATCTAGATAGTTTATTTTTAGGATACTTCTAGCAAGGATGATATGTTAGCCTTAAGTCACTCATATTCTTTTTATTGGCGAATATCTCCTGAATTCTTAATATGTGTAAGGGACTGAGCTAGTGTTCTGGATAATTCTAAGATTGAGGCATAATCTTTCCTTCAAAGAACTCACGGTCTCCTTCCTCAAGATTCTTTTAAATCTCTTTAACTCTATATGGCATTAACCACTTTCTGGGTTTGAAAGTTAGACATCCTGACTCATTCAAACTCCATCACTTTCTTAATCAATTTTCTTATCTCTAAAGTGGGAGTAATAGTAGAACCTACCTTATAAGATTGTTATGTAAAGTCCTTGGCATAGTACCTGGCCTACAGAAAGCATTTTTTAAAATGTTAGCTGTCATAGTCATCATTGTCTTTTTTTTGTTTTGAAATAGAAAGCTTCTTCAGAAGATAGGCTGTTTTGCCTCTGTTGTTGTTGTTGTTGTTGTTTAAAAAAATCCCCAGATATAAATCCATATGTTGGATATTCATGTTTGAGTGAGTGATTAACATAACACATAAATTGTACAATGAATTAAAGGTAATACTTTACCTCTAAGAGGTTCGCAGTATTAGGGAGCTACATACATTTTCTGCTTCTCAAATGTTAATATATAAGAAAATCTTCTGGGGATGTTGTTGAAATGCAGATTCTGATTTTGTAGGTCTGGGCTGGGACCTGAGATTCTGCATTAAAAAATTTTTTTTAAGTTTGTATTTGTGGAGATTCCGCATTTTTAACAAGCTCACTCTAGTAATGTTGGTACATACTTCTGGTGCTTGACCTCACTTTGAGTAGTAATACTGGACTGTACGGTGGTGAGGGAAGGGGTATAGTCTGTTTTGTTCACTGCTATATCCTGAGCACATAGAATAAAAGTGCCTGGGACATGCTTATGTAAAAAAAAATAATGTGGAATAAATACATTTACTTCAAAGCATAACTAGTGAGTGATAACAAGTGATTTTTGCCAAGTTTGTAGGACAGACAAGAGTCATAAAGTTTCAGATAAGGCATTTCTCCTTTTTTTTTTTTCAGATAAGGCATTTCTTAATCTGGAGGGCTCATGTGGTGCAAGAAGAAGGCAGATTTGAAAGATAAATGGGGTTTAGAAAAGTAAAGAACTAATGGGCACGCAGAAAATAGAAACTGAAAGAAAGCAAAAGAAGAGATGCTGTAAGGCAGTGTTCTCAAACTTTTTGGTCTTGGAGACCCCTTTAGAACCTTCAAAAATTATTGAGAACCCTAAGGATCATTGTTTACAAATGATAAATGATATCTATCAATATTTACTGTATTAAAAATTAAAACAGATACATTTTAAAGTTATTTTAAAAAACAATAAGTAACCTATTAATATTAACAACATAAAATGCATTCTGTGAAACATAACCATTTTTTCAAAGCCAACAACAATTTAGTGAGAAATGTCATGTTGTTTTATTTATTTGAAAATCTCTTTAATGTATGACTTAATCTAAGGCAACTGGAGTCTCTTAACTGCTTCTACCTTTAGTGTGTCTTAATAAAATATCGTGGTTGATGTAGATGAAGAAAATCCTGCTGGCCTCATACAGATATGTAGGAAGAAAACAGAGGAATATTTTAATAGCCTTTTTAGGCAATGCGGATATTCTTTTATGATGTTACACTAAAAGTTGATAATTGGTAGTTTCTTATAGGTTAGCTATAATGTAACTCTGAAACCATAATAGTAAAATTTTTTGTACTCTGTTATATTAAAATTCAGTGGTCTATCTTACATTTTGAATGGATGATTTACCCATGCATAATTTTGTAACATCACGTATTGGTAATTTGGAAAATATTGGTTCAGTGAGTTATGAAGCTCTTCCAAATGTTGACGTGTTTCATTACACAATATGAAAACATTACATTCATTGATCTCACCACATCTCATCACAAAAGTCATTAATTGTTGGGAAGCTGTCAAGCTCTCAGTGGCGAATACAAATTTTCCAAAATTCTAATTTTTGTTTGAAAGCTCACATTTTATCATTGGCAACAAATACTGTCAGTTGTTTTCCTTGAAGTGACAGGCTTAACTCATTTATTTTTGAGAAAATGTCTGCCCGGAACCCAGATTTGAATAACCATAGTTTGACATTCATTCTTTCAAGTAAAAAAAGTGTCCCATGTGCTTTTCCTTGAAACAAGAATTACTCTTCTCTAATGCATACTTACATTAAAAATGAATATAATTAAGGGTTAAGATTTAATAAAATTAACATGTTTTACTGTTGTGGGAGATCCGGTCAAGATGGTGGAGTAGGAAAACACTGTGCTTGCCTCCTCCTATGACCATGTTAAAATTACAGCTAAATGTAGAACAACCAACCTGGAGAACCACCTGAAGATTAGCCGAACAGAAGTCTATAACTAAGGACGTACAGAAGAATCCACATCGAGACTGATAGGAGGGGTGGAGGCACAAAACAAGTTGGTCCCACACTCATGTGAGAATCAAGAGGGATATCTCGGCTACAGAGGACCCCCTGAAGAGTGAGAAGTCCCAGCCCCATACCGAGCTCCCCAGCTCAGAGCACCGGAGCTGGGAAAAGGAGTCCCCACAATATCTGGCTGTGAAAATGAACCAGGATCCCAACTGTGCAGATGAGACAAAAAACTACAGGAAAACCAGATGTCCTCTTAAAGAGCTGAAGCACAGACTCTCTCACTCCCAGGTACTCACCTGGGTTCTGATGAAGAGACAGTGGCTTGTGAGGTGCCAGAGACTTAAAGGGAGAGAATGAATTGAGTAGTTTCAGGACAAGGGCTGGAGGGACAGCTGCCAGTGTCCCTGTGTTGAGACTCCTCCCTTGTAGCCACAGAGCAGGTGCCATCTTTCCTGTCTTGAGCCCTCATTCCACACAGCCAAATCTGAGCCTACATTGGCCTGGTAAACTCTGCTAGCTCCACCCTCTTGACTCCCTGGTATGCCACCACACCCAACTCACACACTGCCTGAAAGTTTTTTGGTGGTTGGCAGCTAGCAGGCAGTCAGCTGGGGTTGGCCCACACTACATTCTTACTTGGAAAACTTTCAGGTGTCTGCGGATCCCAGGCAGATGATGGCTGGCCATGGTGGGCTCTGAGCCTTTTAAGTGGCTTCATGGTCAACATTGGCACCAAATCTAAATCTGCACTAACCCGATGAACACCACTTGCCTCACCCTGTTGACTCCCTGAAATTCCCCACCTCACCCAACTTGCTAAACTCCAGAGTCACTTTCACCAACTGAGACATAAAAGGCAGTCGACAGGTGGCAGCAGTACTCAGGGTACCACAGGCCTTTAGCTGAGCTTCCCCAGGCCTGGTACTTGTGGCATCTGGCCTCAGTTCGCAGCATGACCTCTCCTGCACACCTTCAGGTCCGGCAGAGTCAGCGACCAACTTTGTAGCTCCTGGGTAGCACTGGCCTGGTCAGAGTCAGTGGCTGACCTTAGCCTACACTGGAGCTCTTCTCAAGAGGCCCCGGAACCAACAAACCCTGTAGCTGGCTTCAGACCACACTCAAAGGGTGGTTTTGGCAGTTACCACACCCCACTGGTAAATCCTGCTCCATGAGGTCTGTCCTTGCACAGCAGCTTGTATGCTGTGGTCTTGGCCAATCCTCACAATTGGTCATCCTGAGGGTCAGTTCCACCCACTGACATGCCAACAGCGCTCAAAGCTCAACTATAACAGGAAGGCACACAAAACTCACATAAAGGACACTCCTAGAGCACCTGGTTCAGGTGATCAGGGAGACTGTATCCCCGAGCCCCATAAGACACCTACTACATAAGGCCACCCTACCAAGACTGGGAGATGTAGCAGATCTACCTACTACATAGAAATAAGCACAGAAAGACAGTTAAAATGAGACAGAAACATGTCTCAAATGAAAGAAGAAGAGAACACTCCAGAAAAAGAACTAAATGAAATAGAGGCAAGCAGTCTACCACATACAGGGTTCAAAAGATGCTCAAAGAACATAGTGAGAATTTGAACAAAGAGAAAGTAAACATGAAAAAGAAACAAAAACCATAAAAAAGATCCAGTCAAAAATGAAGAATACAATAACTGAAATGAAGACTATACTAAAAGGAATCAACAGCAGAATAGATGAAGAAGAGGATCGAATCAGTGATTTGGAAGGCAAAGCAGCAGAAGAAACTCAATCAGAACAGCAAAAAAAAAGAATTATAAAAAAAGAATAGTTTAAGGGACTTCTAGAGCAACATCAGGTATAACAATATTTGCATCATAGAAGTTCCAGAAGGAGAAAGGAGAGAGCAAGGGGTTGAGAACCTATTCGATGAAATAATGATGGAAAACTTCTTTTACCTGCAAAGGAAATAGACATATTTCCAGTCCAGGAAGCACAGAGAGGCCCAACCAGGTGAACCTAAAGAGACCCACACCAAGACATGTGATAATTAAAATGCTAAAGGTTAAAGACAGGGAATATTAAAGCAGCAAGAAAAAGGCAGTTAGTTAGTTACCTGCAAGGGAGCTCCCCTAAGACTGTCAACTGGTATCTCCACAGAAACATTGCAGGCCAGAAAGGATTGACATGAAATATTCAAAGTGAGGAAAAGCAAGGATCTACTACCAAGACTATACTATTCAGAAAGGCTGTCATTTAAAATTAAAGGGGAGCTAAAGAGCTTCCCAGATTCAAAAAAGCTAAAGGAGTTCAACGCCACCAAACCAGTATTACAAGAAATGTTAAAGAGAATTCTTTAAGAAGAAGAAGAAGGGGGAGGGGGGCAGGAAGAACACAAATATGAATAATAAAATGGCAGTACCTATGTACCTAACAATAATTACTTGAAATGTAAATGGCTTCAATGCTCCAATCTAAAGACAGAGGGTAGCCCGGTGGATAAGAAAACAAGACCCATACATACATTTTCTATAAGAGACACATTTCAGAGCAAGAGACAAACACAGACTAAAAGGATAAAAAAAAATATTTCGTGCAAACGGGAACAAAGAAAAAGTTAGGATAGCAATACTTAATCGGACAAAATAGACTTTAAAATAAAGTCTATAATAAGAGACAAAGAAGAACATTTCGTAATGATAAATGGATCAATCCAACAAGAGGATATTATCTTTGTAAACATTTATACACCCAACATAGGAGCACCTAAATACATAAAAAAAATACCGATGGACATTTACGGAGAGATCTATAGTAATACAGTCACAGTAAGGGATTTTAATAGCCTATTGATGTTGATGGACAGATCTTTCAGACAATCAACAAGGAAAAAGCAGCCTTAAATGACACATTAGGCCGGATGGATATTTTTAAAGCATTTAATAACAAAGCAGCAGAATATATATTCTTTTCAAGTACACATGGAACATTTTCCGAGATAGACTACATGTTAGGCCACACCACAAGTCTCAATAAATTTAAGAAGATGGAAATCATATCAAGTGCCTTTTCTGACCACAGAGGTATGAAACTAGAAATCAACTATAAGAAAAAAACTGAAAAACACATAAACACATGGAGTCTAAATATCATACTGTTGAACAATGTATGAGTTAACGATGAGATCAAAGAAAAAATTCTTGAAAGATAGCTTGAAAAAAATGAAAATGAAAACACAAGCCAAAATTTATGTGACACAGTGAATGCAGTCTAAGAGAGAAATTCATAGCAATAAAGACTTACCTTCAGAAATAAGAAAAATCTCAAATAAACAATCTAACTTTACACTGAAAGGAACTAGAAAAAGAACAGCAAACAAAGCCCAAAGTGAATAGAAGGAGGGAAATAATAAAGATCAGAGCAGAATAAACGAAATAGAGTCTAAGAAGACAATACAAAAAAGAAAGAAAGAAAGAAAGAAACCAAGAGTTGGTTCTTTGAAAAGATAAACAAAATACATAAACCTTTAACCAGACTAATCAAAGAAGGAAAAAAAAAAGAGAGGACCCAAATAAATAAAATCAGAAATGAAAGGGGAAAAGTGGCAACTGACACCACAGAAATACAAAGGATTATAAGAAAATACTACAAACAGTTAGTTATATGCCAACTAATTGGAAAATATGGAACATATGGGTAAATTCTCAGAAACATACAGTCTTCTAAGTTTGAATTAAGAAGAAGCAGAAAATCTGAACAGATTGATTACTACTAACAAAATCAAATCAATAATCAAAAAACTTGCAACAAACAAAAGTCCTAGACCAGATGGCTTCGCAGGTGAATTTTACCAAACATTAAAAGAATTAACACCCATTTTTCTCAAACTATTCCAAAAAGTTAATGAAAATAAAAGACTCTCAACCTTATTTTACGAGGCCAACATAACCTGATTCCAAAGCCAGAGAAAGATATTACAGAAAAAGAAAGTTATAGTCCAGTATCTCTTGACGAACATAGATGCAAAAATCCTCAACAAAATATTAGCAAACCAAATTCAGCAGTACATCAAAAAGATCATACACCATGATCAAGTGGGATTTATTCCTGGGGTGCAAGGTTGGCTCAATATCCACAAATCAATTAGCATAATACATCACATAAACAAAATGAAGGATAAAAATCCTATGATCATTTCAATAGATGCAGAAAAAGCATTTGACAAAATCCAGCATCTATTTATGATAAAAACTCTCAGCAAACTGGGAATAGAGGAAACATACCTCAACGTAGTAAACGTCATATGTGACAAACCTACAGCTAACATCATACTCAACGGTGAAAAACTAAAAGTGTTTTCCTTAAGAGCAGGAATAAGACACGGATGTCTACTTTCACCACTTCTATTCAACATAGTATTGGAAGTCCTAGCCACAGCAATCATAAATAAATAAAAGGCATATGAACTGGAAAGAAAAAGTTAAATCGTGATAATTTACAGATGACATGATAATATATAGAGAGAACGCTAAAGATTCCACAAAAAAACTATCAGAACTGATAAGTGAATTCAGTAAAATAGCAGAGTACAAAATTAATATTCTGAAATTGGTTGCATTTTATACACCAATAACAAACTGTCAGAAAGAGAAATTAAGAAAATAATTTTGATGCTATATATAATTGCATCAAAAAATACATCGGAATAAGTGTAACCAAAGAAGTAAAAGACCTATACTCAGAAAATTATAAAACATTGAAGAAAGAAATTGAAAAAGATACAAATAAATGGAGGCATATACCATGCTCATGGATAAGAAGAATTAACATGGTTAAAGTGTCCATACTATCCAAAGCAATTTATAGATTCAGTGCAATCCTCATCAAAATGCCAATGGCATTTTTCATAGAACTAGAACCAATGATTCTAAAATTTATATGGAACCACAAAAGACCCCGAATAGCCATGGCAGTTTTGAAAAAGAAGAACAAAGTTGGAGGTATCATGCTACCTGATATCAAACTATACTACAAGGCTATAGTAATCAAAACAGCATGGTACTGGTATAGAAACAGACACATAGATCAATGGAACAGAATAGAGAGCCCAGAAATTAACCTACACCTATATGGGCAATTAATCCATGACAAAGGAGGCAAAAATATACAATGGAGTTAAGACAATTTAGTCAATAAATGGTGTTGGGAAAACTGGACATATACATGCAAAAATAAAAAGTGAAACAAGACCACCTTCTTAAATCATTTACAAGAATAAACTCAAAATGGCTTAAAGACTGGAATGTAAAACCTAAAGCCATAAAAATTCTAGCAGAAAACATAGGCAGTAAACTCTATGACATTGCTCTTATAAATATTTTTTAAATATGTTGGGCAAAGGAAGCAAAAAGACAAAGTAAACAAATGGGACTACATCAAACTAAAAAGTTTTTGCACAACATAAGAGACCACAAAAAGATGAAAAAACAACCTAATGAATGGAAGAAGATATTTGCCAATGATACATTCGATAAGGGGTTAATATCCAAATGTTATAAAGAACTCATGCAACTGAACAACAACAAAAAAACCTAACAATCCATTTGAGAAATGGGCAAAGGACCTAAATAGACATTTCTTCAAAGAGGACATACAGATAGCCAATAGATATATGAACAGATATGTCACTAGTTATCCGAGAAATGAAAAATTAAAACCATAATGAGATTACCTCAGACCTATCAATGTGTGAGAATGACCATCATCAATAAATCAACAGACAACAACGTTGACAAGTATGTACTGTTGGTAGAATTGCAAATTGGCGCAGCCACCATGGAAAGCAGTATGGAAGCTTCTCAGAAACTTAAAACTGTCTTATGACCTAGCACTTCTACTTCTGGGTATTTATCCAAAGAAATCCAAGACATTAATTGAAAAAGATATATTCTCCCCTATGTTCATTGCAGCATTATTTACAATAGCAAAGATATGGAATCAACCTTGGTGCCCATCAGGAGATGATTGTATAAAGAAGTGATGGTACATATGTAACAAATGGAATATTACTTGGCCATAAAAAAGAATGAAATCTTACCATTTGAGACAGCATAGATGGACCTGGAAAGCATTATGCTAAGTGAAATAATTTAAACAGAGAAGGACAAATACCATGTGATCTTATATGTGGAATCTAAAGAATAAAATAAACGAACAAAACAGAAACAGACTCTTAGGTATGAAGAACAAATTGATGATTGCTGGATGAGAGGGTGGTTGGAAGGATGGGTGAAGGGATTAAAAAGTACAAATTGTAGCATACAGCATAGGGAATATAGTCAATAATTCTGTAATAACTATGTATAATGCTATCTGATACTAGACTAATGGGGGATCACTTTATAAATTATGTAAATGTCTGACCATTATGCTGTATACCCGAAACTAATGTAAATTAGTAGTGAATAATTGTAATTGAAAACAAACAAATAAATTTTACCGCTTCAACAACTGGCATTGGGAGTATGTAGTATTTTATTGGGAGTATGTAGTATTGAGGAATATAATAATTGCTAGTACATTTTGTGCCATTGTCTTGCTTCATACTGAGATGCCATCTATTTTATATTCATTATTTTTTGCACCCTGTTAGTTAAATGTCAACACAGTTTAAAAGGCATAAATAATACCTTAGTATTATGGAAATGATTTTGACCTCTGAGAACAAACGAATCTTTTTGGGGATCCGTGCTTTTAGCAGTTTGGTTGGTGAAGAGAATCTATGTAGGATAATTGTGAGAGAGATCATTTTGGTAGATGGAGGCCAGATTGGAGAAGGCTAATGCTTAATTGTGAACTTGCTTTTTGATAGTGAAAAATGAAAGTTAAGAGAAAAAGAGTGCCATTCATAAAATGGAGTTTGAAGAAAATATAGCTGACATTGGTGCCTAGACTATGTTAGAGGGACAAAGGAGGCAGGCAGTTATGAGAATCTCATAGTAACCTGTTTGAGATTGTGAGAACTGGAGAAGAATAGTAGCTTTAAAAATAGAACAGAAGTAGAAGAAAGAAATCTCTAGGATTTACTGGTTGATTGGGTATGGGTGGTGGGGGAGAGAGCAGAATGAAAGATGTCAGATTTTCAGCTCGAAGACTAAAAGAATGCTGGTTTTCAGAAATAGTGAAGTTGAGAGGAAGAACTGGTTTTTGGAGAAAGATAATATCTTTTTATTTCCGATGTGTGTGTTTGAGGTAATGTGGGAATAGCCATGGGATAATGTGGCTTTCCTTGGACACCGCTATGCCTGGGATTTTTATATGTTCTCTTGGGGTGTTGTTGTTTTAACCGTACTTAGATTTAGAAGAGTGATAAGGGTGGTGTGGTAAGATGGGTGGCTTAACCAGGTTCGACAGTATTAAAGGACTGTCAACACACACACACACACACACACACACACACACACACACACACACACACAGAAAAACCCCCAGTAAAATAGTTTTGATGGTTTGAACCACTTTCTTCTTTTTTCCCCATTTTTACTATTAAACTTGATTTAGCCATACTTCTAAAATAATAGCTCAATATTTCATTCACCAATGATTGAGCTGTTAAGTACATTGATGAAACATTCCATTTCTCTTACTTTTACTTCTTTATAATAAAGTGAAAGGGCCACTTGTGGAAAGACAAGCATACTCTTGCACTCACAGGTTGATGTTGATAGTCTCTGCCAGGTAAGACACCCAGCAGTCTTCACCAAGTGCCGTATATGACTTTTGCCAAGGGTCTATCTGATAGGCTTCAAACCAGGCTCTAAAAGCTGATCTATATCTTAGGGATAGACTCATTATTCAAAATTCATGAGACTGAAATACTAGAGATAAAATATCAGTTTATTAATTTGTGATGAGAATAATTACTCTCCCAGGTTCTACATTTCTTGATATGACAAGGTCAAGTGCATACTTTCCGTGCCAGTGTATTAGTCTCTAATCAGAAATCATTATCGTATGCCCTGATTTGCCCTGAACTGCATGACAAGGCTTTCTTTACCTCTAGATAACCACACAGGAAACCCAGGCATAAACAGAAGGTTGCTTGGAGAACACGGTCTTAGCTGAAGGGGAGTCAGAGCATCACATGTTTAAATGGCATCAGGCTGGAGAGTTTGTAATTCATCCCTTTGAGAGAATGCTACTAGGAACCTAGAATTTTTGAAGTGGATTGGCTAAGATTCCCTCTTCCTTGGAATTTAAATCTATGATCTGCTTTTTCTAAGCTACCTAAGGTTTCTGATTGATACAGTTTTTCTTAAAATACTGTAATATTTTCTACTGAGTTAAAAATAAGTCATTTCTATCACTATAATCTGTTTTTTACATACACAGAACATTTCTGACACCAAATGTGTGGGTTTACAACTCCAAGCAATTTATCTACAGATACCAACTGGGCTTTCCTACAATTTAATTCAGTTCTGACACTACCCAGAGTTAGTGCAGACCTCACAGGTTAACGGCTGTCTCATAAGACTGCCCCCCACCCTGTTTTAGATGCCAATCACAAGTAGTGGGTCCCCAGGTTACCCACTGTGTTACAAGTCAGGAGTTCCTGGGACACTCTCAGAATGCTAATTCGTTATAATGGCGCGTGGAACTCAAGGAAACACTTTACTTATATTTACCGATTTATCATAAAGAATACTAGTGGACAGCCAGATGAAGAGGTATGCAGGATGAGGTCCAAGAGGATCCCTAGTACAGGAGTTTCTGTTTCTTTGGAATTGAGGTCTGACAACCTCCTGGCACATGGTTTTGTTCACCAACCTGGGAAACTCTCCAAACCCCTTTGTTCTGGGTTTTTATGGAGGTTCCATTACATAGACATGATTGATTAATTTATTGGCCATTGGCGATTGACTCATTCATCAACCCTTTCCCCTCACTGGAGGTTGAAACTGAAAGTTGCAACCCTCTCTGGTTTTGCTCTTCTCTGGCAATATCCTGAAACTATCCAGCCCATATCCTGAAACTAGGGTACCATCTAGAGCCATCTGATTAATATCAACACAGATGTGGTTGACAGGGACTTATGAATAACAAAAGACGCTCTCTGACCCATATCACTGAGGAAAAACAAGGCTTTTAGGAGCTCTCCAGGAACTGGGGTGAAGACCAAACATATATTTCTTATTATATCACGGTATCACAGTCATACTATGTTTGGGAACCATCCCATCTCATTCTTGTTGCGTTTGTTTCTTGCCTTTGATTCATCGGCTGATTCAACTGTTGTATAATAACTCCAAAAACAATCTTATCTCCTTCATTTTTAAGTCTGGAGGAAATCCTGTTACAGCTATTAACTCACTATATCTTCCAGGTTTGGCTTGTATTCTACCTGCATCAGAATCTCTTAGGCATGTCTTGCAGTGTAGATGCCTGGGTCACCCCTGTGCTACAAATTGAAACCCAGAAGGTGGGTCTCAGGAACGTGCTTTTTTTAACTAGTTCTTCGGAGGCTTCCTTTACACATGAAGCATGAGAACCACGGCTCTGATACAACATCTGCCTTAGGGCTTTCAGTGTTCCCATTAGAATTTATACAGATCTGCCAAATTTAACGAGAATTACAATCCTGAGATCTTTGGAAACATGGCGGAGTTTCCCCTTGAAACAACAATAAGCCGAACATCTAAAACTCAACAAAAAACACCCAAACTGCACACCAGCATGTCTGAGCGGGGGATCTGTGCATAAGAGCTACCACAGATCAGAATTCCTGTTGTCGGGCGGTGGACTAGGAATAGTAAAGAAGCCGCCTCTCACAGCCTTCAGAGCTCCCTGCAGGAGGCGGGGGAGGAGGAAAGATGCAGTGAGTTCCTGCGGCGAGTTCCCTGAACATTCCTCTCTGGGATAGCTGTGAGCTCCCCAGAGCTGGCTGGCTGCAGGGCCTAGTCATCAGGGCAGAAAGCAGAGAAATGGGGTGGGACCACAGAGGAGTAACAGTTGATTTTTGCTGGCCACGGTTGCAAAACCGAGACTGAGCTGCAGCCCCAACCTCCAACCCAGAGGGCCCCCCTACCCCATACCCTCCGACACTAATTACTGCAGAGCCCCAGGGGAATCTGAGCCAATGCTGCCAAGACTGTCGCTGACAATGACAGGGACTGAACCTGAGAGTAGCGAATGCGATAAAATTTCTATAAGAAAATTTAAAAACGGTTAATAAGACTTTATATAAAGCAGAGATCCAAGAGGCTTAGACACAACCTACAAGAAACCACAAAAGCTGCTTCTTTGCAGCAGGCTAAAGAGAAACCTTTATATAATAAATCTTCTTTCTGGAAAAACAGCAGAATACACTTCCACTATTGCCCAGATGGAGAAATAGTCCATTAAAGAGCATGAACAACCAAGGCATCTCAGAGAGAAAGCAAAAAATCTCCAGAAAATAAGCTTACAAACATAAAAATATGTGACTTAAATGACAGAGAATTCAGGATGGTACTTCTGAGAAAACTCAATGAGATCCAAAACAACTCAAATCAACAATTTCAGGAAATGAAAAAACAACTACATGAGCAGAGCAAGGAGATTGAAAACCTCAAAAGGAGCCAAATAGAACTTCTGGAGTTGAAGAACACACTGCAAGAGTTGAAAATGAAATAGCAAGCTTGGGAAATAGAGTCGAACAAATGGAAGAAAGGATCAGTGATATCAAAGTGAGAAATCTACAAATAAATCAGAAGGAAGAAGAGAGAAACTGAAGAATGAAAAATAATGAAAGAGATATTCAAGAACTAGCTGATATCATCAGGAGAGGAAACGTAAGAATAATGGGCATTATCGAAGGCGAGGAAAAGGAGCAAGGATTAGAAAGCATTTTCAAACAAATAGTTAACGAGAACTTCCCAAATGTAAGGAATGAGATGGAGCTTGGAATTCAAGAAGTCAGCAAAAGACCCAATGTATTCAACCCAAAAGGCCTTCAGCAAGACACATTGTATTAAAATTATCAAAAATCAATGACAAAAACAGAATTCTCAAAGCAGCGAGGAGAAAAAAACGATACCTTATAAAGGTAAACACATTAGAGTATCCTTGGAATTCTCAGCGCAAACCTTACAAGCCAGAAAGAAATGGAATCAAATATTTAAACTATTAAGTGAAAGGAACTACCAGCCTAGGATAATGTATCTAGCTAAGCTCTCCTTTCGATATGAAGGAGAAATTAAGACTTTTCCAGACATACAAAAATGGAGGGAATTCTCCACTTACGAGGCTTGCACTACAGGAAATACTGAAAGGGGTCAGTTCACTTAAAACAAAATGACCAAAAAAAAAAAATTAAGAGTAAAGGGACTATCAGTCAAATAGAAGCAGAGGAGTGCAACCCTTACTAAGAACAGGGCATTATAAGCTTAACTAATAAGAAGAGAATTGTTATAACAAGATAGTAATGAACGTTCATCGTACATAGGATTGAGGACAAATTGAGATAACAATGACAGAAAAGGGGGGATTCAAAGATCCAAATTCTCAAAGGGGAATGGAGATAAAGCACGTGCAGAAGAAAATGGATGACTGTGTGTGTGTGTGTGTGTGTGTGTGTGTGTGTGTGTGTAACCTTTTACATATTCATAATGGTAACCACACGCCAAAGATTCAGAACCATTGTATATAACATAAAACAAGAAGGACCAGAGGGAAAACCCACAGAGGCCAACCAAAATGGAAAAACCAACACAGGGACAAGGAAGCAATGGAAACACTGAGCTACCAGAATGCAAAAGATAAAATGGCTATAAGAACACCTCTTATTTTAATAATCACCCTAAATGTAAATGGATTGAACTCACCAATAAAAAGGCACAGAGTTGCAGAATGGATCAAAAAACAAAAACAAAACGTCCAGGAGACACATCTTTGCTCCAAAGACAAATATAGACTCAAAGTGAAAGGGTGCAAAATATTTTAAGCAAATGGCATTCGGAGAAAAGCAGGAATAGCGGTACTAATATCAGATGAAATAGACTTCAAAATAAAAAAGGTAAAGAAAGATACTGAGGGACACTTCATAATGATAAAGAGAATCATGCACCAAGATGACATAACACTTATTAATATCTATGCTTTCAAGCGGGGAGCCCCGAAATATGTAAAGCAATTACTAACAGAACTAAAGAGAGAAACAGAACAAAACATTCTCATAGCAGGGGACCAAAATACCCTACTGTCAGATATGGACAGATCATCCAAACAGAAAATCAATAAGGAAATAACATCCTTAAATGACACATTAGTCCAACTGGATGTAATTGACATTTACAGAGCCTTCCCTCTCCAAACAGCTGCGTATACATTCTTCTCTAGAGCACTTGGAACATTCTCAAGAATCGACCACATACTGGGTCACAGAGATAGCCTCAACAAATATAAGAGGGTTGAAATCATACCAACATATTCTCTGATCATAATGCTTTGAAACTAGAGGCCAACTGCAGAAGGAAATCAGGAAGAACCACAAATACATGGAGTTTAAACAGCATGTTACTGAAGAATAACTAGGTAAAAAGAGAAATCAAGAGAGAAATAGAAATGAATGATAATGATAGTACAACATATCAAAACTTTTGGGACATGGCAAAAGTAGTCATAAAAGGAAAGTTCATATCATTACAGGTCTATCTCCAAAAACAAGAATGAGCCCAAATAAACAACCTAATACTTCATCTTAAAAAACTAGAAAACAGAGAACAAATTAAGCCTAAAGTCAGCAGAAGGAAAGAAATAATCAAAATTAGAACAGAAACAAATGAAATTGAAAACAAACAAACCAAAAAAACAATAGAAAAAATAAATGCAACAAAGAGCTCGTTCTTTGAGAAAGTTAATAAAATTGACAATCCCCTAGCTAGGCTCACTAAAGAAAAAAGAGAAAGGACACAAATAAAATCAGGGATGAAAGAGAGGAAATTATGACTGACATCGCAGAAATACAAAGGATCATACAAGAATACTACGAATAAGTACATAACACCAAATTCAATAACCTAGAAGAAATGGACCAGTACTTAGAAAAATACAACTTTCCTAGACTGAATCAAGAAGAACTGGAAAATCTAAATAGACCGATCAGCAGTATAGAAAATGAAACAATCATCAAAAACCTACGAAAAAGTAAAAGTCCAGGACCAGATGGCTTCACCAGTGAATTCTACCAACCATTTCAAGAAGATTTAATACCTATTCTCCTCAAACTCTTCCAAAAATCGAAGAGGAGGCAATACTTCTCAACATATTTTATGAAGCCAATATTACTCTGATACCAAAACCTGGTAAAGATAACATACAAAAAAGAAAACTACACATCAGTATCTCTCATGAACACAGATGCAAAAATCCTAAATAAGATACTAGTGAACCAAATACAGCAACATATTAAAAGAATTATACACCACGATCAAGTGGGCTTCATTTCAGAGGCACAAGTTTGGTTCAACATTAGTAAATCAATTAATGTGATATACACCACTTAAACAAATTAAAAAATAAGAATCATATGATCATATCAATAAATGCCGAAAAAACCTTCGACAAGATACAGCATCCATTTATGATCAAAACTCTTAACAATATCAGTATACAAGTATACATAAACATATGATACATGTTTATCATATGACAAACCATCAGCCAACATTATACTTAATGGTGAAAAACTAAAACTCTTCCCTCTCAGATCAAGAACAAGGCAAGGCTGTCCACTATTGCCACTGTTATTCAATATAACATTAGAGGTCCTAGCAAGTATAATCAGACAAGAGAAAGACATAAAAGGCATCTAAATAGGAAATGAAGAAGTCAAACTGTTACTATTTGCGGATGACATGATTCTCGATATAGAAAACCCTAAAGACTCCACAAGAACACTACTAGAAACAATAAGCAAATACAGTAAAGTCTCTGGATACAAAATCAACGTTCAAAAATCTATAGCGTTTCTATACTCTAATAACGAAGCATCATAAAAAGAAGTGTAAAAAATAATTCCTTTTGCAATTGCAACAAAAAGAATAAAATACCTAGGAATAAATTTAACGAAACACATAAAGGACCTATATAATGAAAACTACAAGACCCTATTAAAGAAATCAAAGAAGATACAAAGAAATAGATATTCTGTGTTCTTGGATTGGAAGAATCAACATAGTTAAAATGACCATATTGCCTAAAGCATTATACAGATTTAATGCAATGCCCATCAAAATCCCATCGACATTTTTTAAAGAAATAGGACAAAAAATCATCAGATTTGTATGGAAGCACAGAACACCCCGAATTGCCAAAGCCATCCTGAGAATAAAGAACGGGTCTGGAGGCATCACTCTGCCCGACTTCAGATTATACTACAAAGCGTGTAATCAAAACAGCATGATATTGGCAGCAAAACATACACATGGACCAGTGGAACAAAATCGAGAGTCCAAAAGTAAACCCATATTAATATGGGCAAATACTTTTTGAAAAAGAAGCCAAAAACATACAGTGGAGAAAGGAAACCCTCTTCAATAAATGGTGCTGGGAAAACTGGAAAGCCACTTGCAAAAGAATGAAACTAGATCTAGTTGTCTATCACTGCACACCAAAATCATCTCAAAATGGATAAAGAACCTAAATATAAGACCCAAAACAATAAAATGCATAGAAGAAAACATAGGAACTAAACTCAAGGACCTTGGACTTAAAGAGGATTTTATGAATTTGACCTCAAAAGCAAGAGAAATAAAAGCTACAATAAATGAATGGGACTACATCAAACTAAAAAGTTTTTGCTGAGCAAAAGGAATCATCAACAAGTTAAAGAGAGGACCATCGAATGGGAAAATATATTTGCAAACACCTTCGATAAGGGCCTAATATTCAAAATATGCAAAGAACTCATACAACTCAATAACAACAGAAAAACAAATGATCCAGTCAAGAAATGGGCAGAGGACTTGAACAGACTCTTCTCCCTAGAGGACATACAAATGGCCAACAACTATATGAATAGATGTTCAATATCGCTAGTTATTAGGGAAATTCAAATCAAAACCACAATGAGATACCATCTCAGACCTGTTAAAATAGCTATAATCAACAGGACAAGTAATAACAAATATTGTAGAGGATGCAGTCTGCTAGTGGGACTGCAAATTGGTACAGCCACTATGGAAAACAATATGGAGGTTCCTCAAAAAACTAAGAATTGATCTACCATATGATCCAGCAATCCCTCTATTGGGTATTTACCCCAAAGACTTGAAAACCCATATCCAAAAAGATATTTGCACACCCATGTTCATAGCAGCATTATTCACAGTGGTCAGAACATGGAAGTAACCGAAGTGTCCTGCGATAGATGATTGGCTAAAGAAGCAGTGGTACATATATACAATGGAATATTATTCAGCCATAAGAGGAGATGAAATACTGAAATTTGCGACATGGATGGACCTTGAAATAATCATGCTAAGCGAAATAAGCCAGACAGAAAAAGTTGAAAATCACATGATATCATTTATATATGGGATATAAATTTAAAAGCAACAAATGAACAGGACAAACAGAGACTCATGGACATGGACTATAGGCTAGTGGTTACCAGAGGACTATAGACTAGTGGTTACTAGTGGGATGGAAGAGGACGAGGGAGGTAGATGGGGTAAAGGAGGTTAAATATAGAGTTTAGGAGGAGGATAAAATTGGTAAGGGGATCAGATATATGGTAGCTGAAAGAAACTGGACTTTGGGTGGTAAACACACAATAGAATATACAGATGTCAAATGATATTGTACACCTGAAAATTATATAATTGTATTAACCAATGTTAGCCCAATAAACTTTATTAAAAATTGGAAAAAAAAAAAAAAAGAATTACAATCCTAATGAAAAACATGTAAAACATTCATTTCCTTTTTTAAAATAGTGCCTTGTTTTGTTTTGGTAGGTGCAAGAAAAGTTCTTAATTGTTGTAGGCTCCAGAAATTATACCACTGGAAGGAATTTATCTCGTTCTTGACCCTAAAATTGTATCTGTTCTTAAGTGTTCGTGTAACATAAAGATTGGATATTTAAAACCCCAGCTCTGTCATTACTGAATGGATGGTGGTAACCGAGTCCCATAATGCATTTCTCCCTCTATAATTTAGGGTTATTAGAAGTACCTGCCTCTTGGGTGTGATGAGGGTTAAATGAAGCAAGGCATGCATAGAACTTTAGCACATGCACAGTGCTGGGTGTGCGATAAGGGCTCAGCATAAATTTGACTTTACAAATAGTCCTATATGGAAGAATAACTCTTACTGAATGAAAGACACAGAATGAGAGTGAAAGAGGGACTGTGTTTGTGTACACAAAAAGAATTCTTTCAAATGAGCAGCAGAATAGAATGTAGACAAGGAGACAGTTCTTAATAGAGACCTCGCAAATGGAATGCTGGCCGGCTTTCTATCCAGCCCTACAGAGTTTAGTTGATAGGTCATTGCCCATGAAGATCAGTTTGAATTGAAAGTGTGGGGAAGAGCATGGGTCCTGAGGGTGGTATAGTCCCCTGGTCTGGGTGTTAGGAGGTCTGGGTTCTGGTCTTGACACTCCTGCTAGCTAGCTTCATGCCAGCGTAACCTGCAGAGAATCGCAGTGTTTCTGTCCATCCATTCCACGCTCCTCATTGAACAATTTTCCAAGTGTCAGTTTGCTCTCCTCCCTACTATATATATTTATGAGATTTTTTAGAATGCTGTCCAGGAGGTATCCAAAATGTTGTTTAATTATATCAGAAGACGAATCTAGAGCTGCTAAAGTGAAGTAAAAAATAAATAGCTGTATTGATAACCAGTCAGGCGAAGTATCATAATTTTTATTCTTAAAAAGTTGTTCAGAGCATTAACTGCAGAAAGTGTTACAAAAGATGCTTTTTTCTCTAGTATTTTTAGTCTTAATGGACAGTTTTCACTCCATTAATCTCAATATGAGTTCGTGTTATATATGTGTGTGAAATAGAAAGAGAGAGAGGTAGAGGGACAGGGAGAGATGGGGTGAGAATGAATGTTCTATAAATTGAGTGCTGTCACTGGTAGGATTTTTATAACTTTCTAGTTTCAGAATGTTCTAAACATTCTCATAGAAGATTAAGAGGAGCCTCAACTCACCCTCTGAAAGGGTAAGATAAGTAGCATCCTCAACTAAAATATCCCTGGTGTTCTGCAGATTCTAAAAGAAATCTGGATAAATGAGAGATAAGCTGAGATAAGGAAGGAAGAATTTTCAAAGCTATAAATTAAAGTGTCTATTTGGGGAAGGGTTTAGAGCTCATCTGTAATTTTTTACTTTCTCTGCTCATTTGCTAAAAACAAACAAACAGATAAACAAACAAAATCACTTCACTTCAAACTCAGGACCAAGAAGTAGGTAGAAATTGTTATAGAACTTAATGTACATTTTTTTCTGTGTTCTTTGTAAAGTTTTTTAAAAAGTGAATAGCATCACTTAGTATATATTACTATGACCCACTATAATTTAAAGTGTTTGAACACTATATTCTTAATCTTAAGGAGAGAACAGTTTTATGTCAACGGGTATGAAAGTTTCAGAGTGCATGACATTCTCCAGAGAATTTTTTTTTAATTAATGTCAGGAAACAAAATAAGATTTAAAAAATCAAAACCCAATCCAGAATGACCAGAAGTCTATGTAGTCAGCAGACTAAATCCCCTATTCTTCCCTCACTATTAAGGGTTCTCCCTGCTTCTCTTTTCCTCCACTTGCCTTCACAGAGCATATAAAATCATTTTAAACCTTCATGAGCTAAATTCCAGAGTCTTTGCTGTCCTTGACAGAAGTGGAAGAGAAGATGCCATGTACAGTTTGAAGTTGCATGGTGAAACATAGTTTTAAAATGATGGATGTAGTTTGGGATAAAATAAGTCACTGTTGAATCTGTTACTTTGCCCATATGGATGCATCCAGATCCACCATGTGTTTCCTGCATGACGGCATATTTGGTCTGGGTTCCATTGCAGTGAAGCATTTTCCCCAGGAGCTCGCCATAGTTCTGTCAAGAGCCTCTGGAAGTCTGAAATGCTTGGAATGGTAGGCTAATGAAATGCTAAGCTGTTTGCTGAGTTCTTTGTTTTTTGTTTTTATATAAAAAGTAGTTGTGGTGTGAGTGCTTTCATGAGAAATGATTAACTTTGGAATCCTACCACTTGTTTTTGGCACTTTTATGAAAAGAATGCTTTTTCTCTGATTAGACACCTGAAACAGCTGCAATGTTCCCATGATGCTGGGCAACAAACTAGGCAGATGCTAAGTTTTAGGTTAAGTGTTATTTTATGAAGCAGTTTTTACAGTTGGATAAATACGTATATCTATTGGATCATGATGAGAAAATATATTTCTTACACTCAGCACATTCCAGTGATATAATGAAAAAAAAATTATATTTAGAGATATACCTGAATCCCAGATCTGTTTCATTGCACTGTGTCCTTGGGCAACTTAAAGTGTCTCCAAGCCTCAGTTTCTTCATTTATAAAATGGGCTCATATCACCTTCCTCATAAAATTCCTATGATGATTGAATGAGTTAAAGTATATGTGCTAAAATACGTGTATATGTATATATGGACTCACTAAATAGTCTTTCCTTCCCTACTTTCATTTGATCTAGTTTCCTAAATAATTTAGTGATGCTTATTGGTGATTCATTTGATTTGGTGTTAACATTGGTCTGTAATTATCTTAGAGCCAGCAGAATGGAACTTGCATGAAAGTAGATTTTATGGATCTGGATCCTAATGCCTGCTCTGCCAAATGAACGTCTGTGTTAGGCAAGTTGCCTGGGTGCTGTAAGCTACCCCTCCTCCTGCTTGCCCTTCCCATCCCAGTCTATAAACTTCGCTGTTTAATGATAGCATGTGTTTCAGGCCTGCCTTCTAAGGAAGCCTTAGGATTCACATTCCTTTCTAGGAAATCTAGCATTTTGCAACTGTTTCCATCGTCTATTCTGATATTTGAGGATACATCCTGACCATATGTATATTTGTTTATAAACCATACACATTCACAACATACTAATATATTATGTGCTTAAATACAGCATACAAAAATAGAAACAAATGTTTAACAGTTAAGTATAAATAGATATTCTTTCTTCATAATGCCAGTGGACCATCTTGCACTACTCCCATTTTTTTAAAAAATCATAGTAAAACACACATAACAAAAAATTTACCATTTTAACCATTTTTAATTGTACAGTTCAGTTATATTAAGTACATTTGTTTTTGTATGTGACTGTCACTACCACCCATCCTTAGAACTCTTCATCTTGCAAAACTGAAACTCTATACACATTAAATAATAACTCCCAACCTCCCCTACCCCTAGCCTCTGGCAACCATCATTCTACTTTCTGTTGCCACAATTTTGACTACTCTAGTTTCCTCATATAAGTGGAATCATACAGTATTTGTCTTTTTGTGACTGGCTTATTTTACTTAACATAATGTCTTCACAATACATTCATGTTGTAACATGTATCAGAATTTCTCTCCTTTCTAAGGCTGAATGATATTTCATTGTATGTCTGTACCACATTTTGCTTATCCCTTCTTCTGTTCACGGACACTTGAGTTGCTTCCACATTCCACCATTCCCACTTCTGAGACTGCTGAGATCTACGGTAGATATATATGATGGGTCATAAGAAAAAAAAATGCATCATTGTCTTTGGTTGAGGATCCAATCCAGTGTTTCACACTCTGGCTATACATTATAATCTCCCAGAGAGCTTTAAAAATTATCTGTGTGGAGATATGTTCACCATGGATTCTGATTTGATTGGTCTGTGATGGGAAGAGTATTTAAAGCTCTGCTGAGGCTCAGAAAGCTCTTAAGTTTCATACCTAAAGTTATATAACTAAGCAACCAAAATGATAAAGATTCATACCAATGTCTGTCGCATTTCTGTCTCTTTTTCTCTTTCTCTCTCTTTTTTTTTTTTTGAATTCCTGAAAATGTAAATGAAGATCAGACGTGTAAAAATGGAACAATAAGGGGAAAAGAGTGTTTCCAGAAGAATAAATAGAGTGCTTAAGTTCATCTTTTGGACCTATTCTTTGATGACACAGTTTTAGCGTTTTGTATGCATTCTTTCATTTTCTTCTTTTCTTCCCTACTTGGACAGTCCACTGAAGATCCCTTTGAGGCCAGAATTTGCTCTTCCTGAATACCCAGTGATTGTTATCTTTGTTGCCATTGGATGAGAAAGTCTGGTTGTGTGACATTTAATCTATGAATGTGTCGTCTATGACACCATCCCCTAGAGCAAACTCTTCCCCCTTTGGATGAAGCTCTCATGGCACAGTGATTACTCTAAAGCTCAGCATAACAGAGACCAGGATTCAGTAGGAGATTTTATAACAGTCTATGTGATGTATGTACTTCTGTAAGTTACTATAAATTATTTATTAGAGTAACTAGAGAATAAATACGCAAATAAACAAGTTATTAAACAAAGTGGATATGTAGCTATTTTGAAAAACTGATATTTGGGATGGCATTGGAAAAAAATGTACTTTCTAGTCTACTCAAGGGAAATTAAAAACTCTTGTGTTGTATTGATTTCCACTAAGTTCATCTGCACATTGTTTTTATAAAAGCTAAGAAATGAAAGAAAGGCCGTAATTTTGGAAAGCATAGATTTTAAGATGCAGAGATTTTGTTTTTGCTTCCAGGACATGAACCCTTTCTGCAGCGAAGTGTCCATCTCTGGAAGGCATTTTTCGTGTCTGTTCTGATGTGCACCAGTGAATAGTTGAGAGAAGAAAGCATTCTGTCTGAGCTGAACTTAACTTTCCTTCTGCCTCAGACCACTGAAAGGTACAGGAAGAGACAAGACATCAATGGGATAGCTGCTTCCTTTGAGAGTCCAAGCAAGTAATAATGATATTACCCAGCTGTTGATCCTGTGCCTTAGTAAATGAGGTAGGAAAGGAGGCTACATCATCAGCCTTCTCTCCTCCACTGAAAAATCCATTTGTTTCTCACGCATTATATGAAAATTTAAAAATCCAGAGAAAGATCTTGGGCAGCAGAAGAAAGCTCCTTCATTTACTTAGCGTTTGTTACAACAATATTAAATGTGTATGTGCCATGTGCTAGCCCCTGACATTTTAAAACAAAAGGGTGATTTGTTGGGAAGAATTGGTTTAATTCATTTGCAATTGAGTACAGTGTATGTTGAAATAAGGGCCTTCAGCATAAGCGCAATGGGAACAACACATCTTAAGTTGAGTCTGGTTCAGCTGCTGTTAGGATTATGTGCGTGGCTGTAATACGGCTTTGAAATTTTTGTGTCAAGAATTGGCTTTGAGTCATCCTCGGGGCATAGTCACTTAGTCTTAGTGACCATTTGTTTCTCACCTACTATATGAACTGTCCGTCCACATCCTTTATATCATTCAGTTCACAAAATATTCTAAGATATAATTATTCCCTTGTTTCACACATGGAAACTGAGGCTTGGAAAGATTAATTTTGTCTGATGAATGCTAATGTTTGAATGTAAACTCTCATTTTAATACAGCAAAAAACCATAGAATCTTGGAATTTGAAGGAACTTTGGATTTTATATACTCCAATTCCCTTTTAATCCCTTTCTGTTCCATACTAGACAGGTGGTCATTCAGCACACACTTAGGATGAATCCACTACGTTCTTGGAGAGATACTTGTTGGCTCACAGAATCATTCATAGTTAAAGAGTTTTAGAAACAAGAGCAATCATGAACATGGTGGTACGCATCTTACTTGCCAGAGTTCCTCAACTTTTTCCATTTTGTGATTACCAGCAGAAATATGGGAATTCTCATGCCCTAGTAAGAAGTTATATATACAGAGACTATGTTCTTCAAGCCTTCATTTTGAGAAAAGATGACTCTCTAATTTTAAATACATTTCAAACAGTTAGTCATTGAGATTGAAATGTCAAGTAAAAAAAGTCCTATGAAATATTAAGTAGACCTTCTTATCCCTTAGGGCATATACAAATTACCTAAAGAGAACAGGGCACATTAAAATAAAGAACTGGTTCAGTATAATTTGTAATTGAACCATTAAAGCTTCCTGCTGATTATTTTGTAACTTTAGATTAAGAAATTTGCTGAACTGAGGAAAAAAGTAACTGTCTACAATTATATTGCCAAGTTCTGAAGAATGTTTTGTGCCTGTCAGGTTTCAAATCAATCTTTTAAACTTAAACAACAAACCAAGCATCTGAGTAATAAAAAGGGTACGTTTACTGTTATTTTGATACATGTACTTGGTATCATATTGTTTAACATTGAGCTTTTCAAGTGAATATATTCCAAATTGTGGAAAAGAGTTAAAGTTTTTACTTAATAATTCTCTTAAAAGTAATAATCTAACAATTTAATTTTACTCCTGTACTGTGCAAAAAAAGTTTTCTTGGTCATTTTGGCTGATATAATTTTTGGCTTCACTTTAAATTATTGATTATGGTAGAAAGGGGAGGGACTTTCTGATGAGAACAGCACTCTCTTTAATAGCCTTTCAGAAAATCAATTTCTACCATTCCTGCTGTGCTCTTGTAGAGTATTGAAGGTTAAGAACCTTGGGAAGATTCTTTTCTCTCAAATTTGTCTTTATAATTTTTCATTATTTTCCCTTTTCTCCCCTCCATGTTTGTCCCAACCATTCACAGTAAAGATCTTTTCGAATGATTTCTTTTGTGCTTGAAAGAGGGGTGTATGTGTGAGGAGGTTTTGCTGTTTGGGTGGCTGTTTAGTATCAGTCATGGGTGACATTAATACAATAGATCCAGGGTCCAAATGCCCTCTGTCTAGATCTTGTCTCTTGAATAGAGTAAGTCACATCATGCAGTGGTGACTTTCAAACTGGGAGCAGGTCAGTTGTAAATGCACCTCAGCTGCCTTGTTCTCAGGTCTTTTGGACAAGGAGGCATTGATGCCATTTGATTGTGGAGATTCAATAACGTGATGTCCAGGCAAACGTGTTTGGGAGAGGTGGTTTCATTCTCTCCCACAAAATCAGGTTCTAATTGGATTAATTAACTAAATTCTTGTTTTCACACAAAGATGTGTGTCTTGCTTCCAATGGGGAACTGCATTGGAGGCAGGTGAAGGAGGATAGGGAACTACTGAGAAACTGAACTCAAAAACCTAAAGGATGCTGGTAGGAGATCAGCTGAGAGTGGATTACACTGTCACAGAGAGAGACTGTAAGTAATCCCTTATTTTGTATGGTATTTCATTGGTTACAGCTTGCTTCTGGATTGCCTTGGAACTTTATTTTTTGTCTTTTCTTTTTTTTTTTTTTGGCTAAGCTGGCAGGGGGAATCATAAAAAGAGGAAATGAGCAATATCGAATTGATGGAGTGGCTTGAAAAGAGTTGTTTCAAGTTAAAGTTCTTGGCTTTTCCATGGTCCAAGGGCTGAAGTTTGTAAATTGCGATCTGTGGAGCTTGAAGGTTTTCCAACAGAAGGTTTGCAAAAACTTCAGTTTCCTCCTTCATGTGTCAGTAATTTCTTCTGTGGGTCAACCTATTAAGTTAATCAAGTAGAAAAAGTCTACACTCAAGGTAATATGAATCAGCAAGTTTGTTTCAGCCAAATTGCTTATGTGCAAGGCAAAGTAACTTTACTATAATGAAATAGAAACTGCATCTGAAGACTTATGATTATTGCCAGTGATGCTTTTCTCACACAGTTTGACTTTTATCTAGAAATGCTACTTTCCTCAACTTTCCAGAAATTACTGATGTTTATCTTTTTACCCAGCATCACTCTAATTCAAATTAATTAATTTCGGGGCATTTTCTTTTTATTGCTTTAATACTTAGAGATTTAATGTGGTTTAAGTGCAACAGAATGAAAAAATATCACTTTAATTTCAGTGTATCTGGTAAGAAATCTGCCTTTAATACTGAATAAAATTGCCATGATTTTTATCTTATCCTTTATTATGGTTTGTAGATTAGTCAATATATTGAACATGAAATTCAATATAACTTAAGTAGCTTTTACAAGATAATGAAATCAATACCAGCCTGAAAAGACCTGTCCTGATCACAGATACCTCACAGCTTACACTGTGCTCACTGTCAGATGTATACTTAAGATTTTATAATCCTTTACATAGCCTCCTGAAATTTCCGCTTGTCTCTGAAGATTAATCTTGCGGAAATGGACCTTAGTTAACTTAATTAAACAAACTTAACCATCTATGGGTTGTATAATTAACTTAAGTGGATAGTTTGAAATTTTAGTAATTTATTAACTGCATAAATCAAGACGTTTTCATTGAAGGTAAGATTAAGGCAACATAGATAAACATAAATGTACAATTTAAGATCTTTATACTACCCAGAGGTAAGAACTATTAAACATACTTTATGAATATCCTTTCAGACTTTGTGCTATGGTACTGTCTCTATTTCTTTATATGTTTATGTATCTATTTTTCTCTTCTTTACTAAAGTGAAATTGCCCAATATTTGGTAACTTTCTCTTTTCACTTATTTATTACATTAAATATTAGGCATATTGATAAATTTCCTTGTTAGCAAATATACTTTTATTATATGTTTTTAATGGCTATCTAGTAATTTGTGTATAGAGTACCGTAACTTATTTAATTAGTTCCATCGTTGGATGTTTAGGTTTTTGGGGTTTTTTCCAGCTCATTCATTTGACAAATACTCACCTATTTCCTAGCGTGGGACAACAGTAGACTCCGAAGCAGTACAGTCCCTGCCTCATGGACCTGATATAGCCACACAGGAGAGTTGATTACCAATCATGAAATCTGCTTTGAGGGGAAAGTTCTGGTAGCTCTGAAAGTGCAGAGCCAAGATGTGGCCTTGGTGTCCCAGGAGGGCCTTCCTATGGAGGTGACGATCAGGAATGTCTGAAGGTTGAGAAAAGGTTCGCTGTGTCAACAGGTGGGGCTAGGAATGAGTGGGCAGAGAAGATCGTGAGCAAAGTCCCTGGGGTGAGTGAGGATGGCAAGTTTGAGTTGCTGAAAGGTGGCTGGTATAGCTACAGCCTAGGGAACAAATGATGCCAGGCGAAGCCAGAGAGGTGCGCAGGTCCAGATTATTGAAAACTTTGGTCTTTATTATCAAGACAGTGGGCAGCCATGTGAGAGTGATATCAGATTTGTATTTTGAGAAAATAAATGTAACCGTAGTATGAAAAATCAGCTAGCAGGAATTCTTGACCTTTATTGTGCGATTGACCTCTTTGGGTATCTGATGAAGCTCAAGGACACCATCTAAGAATAATGTTTTTAAATCTATAAAATAAAACATGTAGGATTACAAAGGAGACTGATTACATTTAAATATAGTTGTCAAAATACTAAACACACATGTGATGTATTACTCTATGTGTTTATTAGCACAGTAAATAATAGGAATTAGTGAGGAGTCTAATAGCTACTGTAATTTTAAAGTGTGATGACAATAAATAAGATCTATAACAACTGTCATATGGTATGAAAATATCTGATTTCTGTTAGTGGCAAAGTCACAACAGTTTTGGAGTACTAGTACTCTCCTTATACTAGTGTGGTTTATTGCTGACATTCATGATTGAGTGAAATACTAAATTTCATCTTGAAATTAATGAAAATAAAGATGTAATTTTTCTCTCCCATCCAAGTTTACTGGCCACCTGAATTCTATCCACAGACTCCTTGGGATGGGAATCCATGGACTCTAGGTTAAGAATCTCTGAGAGGAAAACAAGAGTAAAATCTGGAAACCAGTTAGGAAACAGTTGCAGTATCCTAGGTGAGAGATTGTGTTAGCCTAAAGATGGTAGCAGTAGAAATGGAGGGAAGGATGAAGATGGATGTGAGAGAAATACAGTAACTTTCTAGGATTAGATTTGGGGGTATGAGGAAGAGGGATTTGTCAAGAGGAGCCCTAAGTATGTGGCTTGCGTAACAGGATGGATGATATACAGAATGGTGAACGTAGGAAGACCAGGCCTTGGATATAGTACATTAGAATATCCAAATGGTGATGCCAAGTGGGTAGTTGATGTTGTCAGGAGCTCAGAGAAGGGATCTGGGGTGGGATGTAAGTGTGAGAGGAATGTTCCTGGAGTTGGTAACTGGAGCCTTGGGCACTGATGAGGTTGCCTAGGAGTTGAATCAAGGGAGCAGAGGAAGCTTTTAATACTGAAGGCCTTGGAGGAAGATATGAGACAGTCAAGGAGACTGAAGAATGTGAGAGGAAGCGGAATAGCCAAGAGAATGTGGTTTCTTGGAAGCCATTTTTAAAGAGTATTGTCAGTAGTGTTGAAAGACTCTAAGAGGTGAAGTAAAATAAGAACAAAAAATATATTTTGAATTTGTCATCAAGAGGTTACTAATGACTAGAGGAGAGTAATTTCGGAGATGCTAAAGGAGAGTATTTTGGGACGTGATATGAGTGGAATGCAATTCAATGTAGGGTTAGCAGTGAGTCGGAGGTAAGAACTTGGAGAAAGCCAGGTAGATGATTCAGGTTCTAAAAGATTTAGACAGTTCTGAAGGATAGGCTTATGAGTCAAAATTCCTTCTCATACTCATTCCCCATTTCACCTTCTGTCTTCCCTAAAGATAAATGGTGTGCGTGTGTGGGTGTGCGTGGGTGTGGATGTGTGCGCGCACATGCATACAAGGGAGGGAGGGAAGAGGAGAGAGAGAGAGGATTCAGATACAGGAAGTCTAGTTCAAGATTCCAAGTTTAGTACAAAGACCTCCATCATTCTGCTGCATAAGAATTTAGAATCTAGGTATATTAAATTTATTTTATTGTTCCTTATTGATGGACCTTTAGGTTATTTCTTGTTTTCCTCATTACAAACTGGTCTTCTGTGAATATTTTTATACATCTCATGCACATGTGCAGGTATTTTTCCGGAATAGTTAACCAGATAAAGAATTTTTGACAGATACCTCTGCCAGAGGTTTACTGTTATAAACAAACCTGTGACAGTTAGTTCAGGAATCTCTGGTTTCCTTACTTAAGGGTCTCAGCAAGAATGTTAAATATAGTATTCACCAAGAGGGTAGTTTTTTTTTTAATTTAGTAAAAGATATTTTATTATTAATTTTGTATACCCCCCATAATATGAATACTACATCTTTACCTCAAACTATTCTTTACCAAAACAAAAGAAGCAGCAACACACCAAATTCCCAGCCTCGTTTGGGCAGATTTTCATTGCCTCTTTGCTTCTTGTTAGTGTTGTTCGACTTCTTGGGGTTCCAGGGGTCTGGATGGCATCACTGTATGGTGAACCAAATGACCACGTCTGGCCTGGATTATTTTCTCAGCAAGGTGCTCTTAAGTGGGGGCGTCAGGGAACTCTGCTTCCCTGACTCCCACCATTGCTCAGCCCTCCGCTTTAGTGGAGGAGTTCATTTGGCTAATGACCACATACCATCTTTCAAAATCTCAAAATCCATGCTTATTTTACGTAATCAACTTTTTTGTCCTCCATTTTCTCAGAAATTAAGTCCTTTAAGATCCTGGAAATGAAGAAAAAAAGCCCTGAACTCACTCAAAGGTAACTGATTCTAGGGTCAGTTACATGAAATTTTGTAAGACAACACAAACACCAAAGATATTGAGACTGACCAGCTTCCCAGGAGGTCAGCCCCCTCTGGGTTTCATGTGTGACTACTGCCCTAGTACTACTGAGAAAGCCTTCTTGTGTCCATGACTTATGTGCACTGACAGGCCATCAATTTTTAAACCTCACCTAGCGATCCTTTGTACTGGTTGTTGTACACTGCTGCTTTCTTCTGCCTCCAAGGATCAAAACTTTGTTATGAATCTGTGGACTAGTCCACCCTAACACTTTAACCGGATGGTTGCTGATCCACGCTTTTCTTTGGATTATTTAATTAACCAATGAATTCACCGGCATCATTGCAAGTAAGAATTTTTTCCCACCTATAAGAGACCTCATGACTTAGAAACCAAAAAATCATAATAAACAAGGCTCTGGATGCAGACTTGCTGTGACATTGTACTAAGTCAGCCTCAGCTGTTTTGTCCATTAATGAGAAAAGTAATACTTACCCACTTCCTAGAATGGTAGAGAAGAGAATATCTGTGAAATGTTTGCTAGTAGTCAATATTTCATATTTAAATTATAGAAAAGTGTGTTTCATTCTTTTTTTCCAAAAGCAGTACTCTTCAGGGCATGGGCAGAAGGCAAATTACTGAAAGAATGCTTTTAAATCATCTTTGCTTCAGCCTCAGTTCTTAGGGGAAAGAGTATGATGGTGAAGACCCATGGAACTAGACTATCTGGATTTGAGTTGCAGTGGCACCATTTATTAGCTTTACGACGGCAAGCAAGCCACTTAACCTCCCTATTCCTTATTTTCCTGGTCTGTGAAATGGGAAGTTTTGAGACTTAAATAAGTAATATAAAAAAAGTGCTTAGAACAATATCTGGTTTATGGTAAATACTCAATAAATGTCAGCTACTATTAATAATTTTTTAACCCTGAATATAGGTAATGTGTCTCCCTTGTCTGCTTCCATCCTTATCCTCCTGCAGCTGGTACAGTGGATCAGGCTAGAATGGCATGACAAAGGGCAATTCCGGTTTCCTGGAGAGGACAAAGTGACATGTCAGGGACCCGTCGTCAACTGTTGGTCCCAAAAAGGGGATGGTTTGCTGCTTTTATACTTGCTGCATTTGAACAATAGAAGGATTTTTGGAAGTTCTAGGGAAGAAGAGAAGACACCTCTGCTGGTCTGTGCCCTGGCAGCAGCACAGGCAGGAAGGAAGCCTGCCCACACAGTGTTCACTCCAGTCTTTACGTTTGTGTTCGTGGGTTTTGAAGTTCATTCTGAGGGAGGGGGAGGGAGTTTTGCTTTTTTCTCCATCGAATTGATCTCCTGTATATATGTATAGGTTTAATTGCTAAAAGTGAAGATTTATTTTTAAGTGATGGTGAACAGAAGTGATCAATATGCATTATTTTTTTGGCTTTTTGTACTTCATGACCACAGAAATGCTCACATTTGAACACTTGAAGGGAAAATTCAAAGTTTTGCAAATTCGTTGACTAAATATTCTCTAATCTTGAAAAAAAAATGATTGTTACAATCAGAAAACCAATTGATTATCTGAAGAGAGGGATGACTAGAATGCAATCTCACGGGTAATTTGTTGATTCTGGTTATCTTGCAAGGGACGTTATATTTAGTGAGAGTTGTTACTATAAATAGATTTTAGTTTGCTAGGGCTGCCGTAATAAAATACCGCAGATTGGGTGGCTTAAATAACAGAAATTTATTTTTTCACAGTTCTGGAGGCTGGAAGTTCAAGATTAAGGTGGCAGAAGGGTTGGTGTTCTCTAAGGTCTCTCTCCTTGGCTTGCAGATAGCCACCTTCTTGCTTCTTCCTCACATGGTCTCTGCCCTGATGTCCGTCCTCTTCTTACAAGGACACCAGTCCTATTGGATTAGGGTCTAACAGCCTCATGTAACCTTAATTACCTCTTTAAAGGCCCTATCTTCAAATGCAGTCATGTTCCCTTATCCTGGGGGTTAGGACTTCAATATATGAATTTTGAAGCGACACAATTCAGTCTATAACAATAGGTGTTGTTAGAAATTGAGTGAAATTGACAGGTGTTTACGGGCATATTCTACTTTACTGTGTGTCTGCACATGAGAGAATCATGTTCCTAAACAAGAATGAGACTGCTCCAGTGGAAGAATTATAAGGCTGCAACAGGAGCGAGTAGGGACAGCCTACACGCATCCTCATGGTGGCTTCATTGTCCGCCACAGTAGACACACATTGTTTCAAGCTGATAGGTAGTTGAGAGGAGACATTCAAAGGAGAACCTTTTTTATAGGCCATTTCAGTGATAATATAGTGTACTTTCAAATTTTGCATAAATCATAAAATGCTAATTAATCACAGACCTTGGTGCAATGGAATTTTTTTCCTTATGTGTTTACATATTTCTGTCACTACAAACTCATTTTATCTTCACTGCTTAATTATCTATACTAATGGAAGGAATGTTAGTATGGAAAACACAGACACTGATTCATTTCTAGCTTCCTGATCTACATCAGTAGGTTTTACCTTCTGGATTCTAATTCTAGCTTTTTTCCTTGCTAACCATGTCTCCATAAACAAATTGCTTAGCCTCATGTTCCTCATCTATAAAAGGATGGAATTGACCAAGTTAAATTATTTGTTTGCAAATTTAGTGTGCAGAAAGACTCAATGTGTTAAAAAGTGCTTATTCCTGGGCCCCACCCCGTCGAGTTTCTGATTCAGTAGGGTCGGGACCTAGGAACCTCCATTGTTAGCAAGCATCCCAAGTGACTCTGACACAGGAGTCCTCCCATCCCACTTTGAGAACCTGATCTGAGATCTCTCATAATCATTGGAAGAGACGAGATTGGGAACTGGAATGGACTTGAGAAAAAGCCTGAGTTTGAGAAATGGTAAATTTGAGACACTTCTTACTGCCTTTTTTTCCTTATCTCCAAAGGTATACAATTTAAATTTTATTTTGTGCCCATATATAGCTATAAAGCTATGAGATCATAAACCAGTCTTTAAGATTGCATAAAATGGAGAGGGATCTCTCTAACTTTAGGTTTATAGTTTCTATTGTTTTTGATACTGTCCCAAACTTTCCCCTCTCTGGTATTGCAGATTTTTTTATCTGATTGGTCGCTGAGCTCTGTTCTCTTTCCTTGTGGATCATATGTGGACATTCTTTTCTTAAAATCCCACAGAGGAATGGCTAGGGTTGTAGAAGAATAAATGAATCCAAAACGGATGAAGAAGAAAAAATTGTGAGGGGGCAGAGAGTGCTTTCCAGGACTGAAGAAGACCAAGAAAGATCTAGCTGGTGGTGAAATGGAGAGACAGCCTTGGCTTGGCTCCAAAAATCTATGTGTCCTATATTCGTTTTCTATTACTAAGTAACAAATTACCACAAACATAGCAGTTTAAAACACTGTCCATAGTTTCCATGGGTCTGAATTTTGAGAATGGGTTAGCTGGGTCCTCTGCTGAGAATCTGAACGGCTGAGATCGAGTAGTCAGCCAGGGCTGCAGGCACATCTGCCTGTGGGGTCCTCTTCCAAGTCACTGCTTATTGGCAGAGTTCATTTCCTTGCTAGTTCTTGGCCAGGACCACTCTTAGCTGTAGAGACTGCCCTCAGGTCCTTGCCATGTGGCCCCTCCTTTTATATACAGTGGCTTACTTCTAAGTGAGCCTCTGCTGCTACATGTGTCTTGTAAGGGCTCACTTGATTAGGTAAAGCCAATCCAGGATAATCTTCCTTTTAATTAACCCAAAGTCAGTTGATTAGGGGCCTTAATTAAATCTGCAAAATCCTGTTCCCCTTACAATGTAACATCATTGGAGCAATCACCCATCATATTCCTAGGTCTTGCTCATAATCAGGGGGATGGAACTGTGCAGAATGTGTACATCAGGGGGCAGGAATCTTGGGACCATCTTAGAATTCTGCCTATTACATATCCGAAGATTGTTTATTATATGTTAGGTATGAAATCTTGACCATTAATTGGTTAGAAACTCGATAAAAATATTAATTTCTAGAGATCTCTATCTAAATTCTAATCTACAACTTTTTTTGAGAAATGTTGCCAAGCTGAATAAAGTATCTAGCCTTTCCTTCCAGAATTTGAAATCACAGACTGCTAGAAAACCCCAGAGCTCATCCAGTTACTTGTACTCCTTGTGCAAATGAAGAAACAAGTCTCGGTGGAAGAGACTTCCCAAGGTCATGGAGCAAAGGAAGGCTGGGAGTCTGCTGGCCCTTTCTATCAGGTCCTTTCCTGTGTGTCTCTTGTTTTTGTTTTTGTTTTTGTTTTTAAGATGAGCTCCGAGTATTCTTATTAATCTGGAGCTCACTGACATTAATGAACAGTTTTGTTTCCCACTGTTGTCTTGTCAGTTAGAACATTTTTTCTTTTAATGTGTTTACTAACTAGTTACAAGTGAAATGGAATCTTGGATAAAATGAGCTTTTGGTTGTTTATTTGTATTTGTATAATCTTCATAGTTTTCATGATGATTCACAGTCAAGGAATTGTAGAGCTGATGGTGGGGATAAAAACTAGAGAAAGCTTTTATGATCCAACTGCTACACAAAAAGTCCTTTTTTTATGGTTGACAATTAGATTGCCATTCCTTAAATAATAATTTGCCATGCTTTTTCCCCCATGTTCAGTGATACTTGGCAGCTTTTAAAAAATATCAACCTAAATATAAATATGATCGAATGTTTTTACATTTCTTCTTCTGCAGTATAGTCTTACCATTGGCAAGACAGTGTTTTTCGATCGCGGTTTGTATTCAAGCTTCCTCTCTAGATGACTCACCAATAAATGACTTCACAAGTGGGTAGACTCACTCTTAGCTTACAAAGGACTGCTACCAAATAAGAATCTAGTTATGGTCCCAGTACAGAGACTGCGAATGTATCAAAAAGGCATAGAAAGTCTTTAGCCCGCGTTATGACTAGAATAACGTGTGACTTAGCCCAGCCTCAGAGCTGCCTGATTTGGGGTGAAACAATGGACTGCTCGCTGACTAGGGTCTGAGCACACTTCTTTGGCAGTTGTCAAGGCATGTATGTGGACTAAATTCCGAAGACTGAGAAAACAATGCAGTTATAGGCTATTTCTAACAACCTTCTCTTCCAATATCTCAGAGCCTGATTACAGGTACAAACGAGGACATCTCTTACATATATGTGAGTGGATCAACCATATTGCCAGTTCTTCTGCCACTCACGAAGCCTCTTATTATTTGCCTGCACCCTGGAGACAGGGGTTTGTGTTTTATACTCTACCTTAAATTAAACTTATTTGTCCATTTGTTAAATCTCCATTAGAACAAAGGTTCCTTGAGATCAGGGTCAGTGTCTTCAATGTCTTTCTGGAGATCATCTTAGTATCTGTAGTAATTTCTACTCTGTGGGCCTCAGACCTCTGGGAACAAGGAGCTATTTCAGAGTTTGCGTATCTGTGTATGTACCCAGTGTTTTACAGGTATGCGACTCTTTTTCAAATGTTTTTAGATGCTCTTGAGGTGGAAAAAACACAAGTTCCTTTAAAAGAACACTGACTTCATTATAATTTGGATGTTTTCTCAATCAGTACTTACTAAGAATACAACAAAAGATGTCCAACAATAAAAAATACCCTCCTACTTGCATGTTGAGAGCCACTGCCTGCCAGCATCTAACAAGGTGCTTTTCATTTTGAGGTATTTAGGATATTTCTCTGTCTCAAGCCTCTGGCCCCATGTTTCTTCTGTGAGGTACTCAAAGAAAGCTTCTCCTTTGTAGCACTAATAACCATTTCAGTTCATTAGTTATTTGAATGAATATCTGATTAATGTTCTCCTCCACCCCCCAGACTGGAAGCTCCCGATCCCTTGGACTATGTCCGTCTGTGACCACTGCTTAACAGAATGACCCTTACATGGTAACATGTGATACTAGTCAGAGGCTCTGTGGTCATAGCTGGTAGGTGTTTTTAGGAAATACTCTTTAATGTGTAGTACGTATTTTTCTTCTACTTAGAAATTGGGAATTCCTGTAGTAAGTAACATGATTCTCTAGTCTCTGACCAAAGGATTTAGAGGAATACCTTAAAAAATTTTTGATGTTAAAGCAAAATATCTACCACCTGGTGTCAGATTAAGAATTAGCATCTTTAATAAAAACAGATGTATAGATCAATTGAATAGAAAAAAGAGCCCAGAGATAAATCCTTGCTTATCCGATCAGTTAATCTATGACAAAGAAGGCAAGGATATATAATGTGGTAAAGGTAGTCTCTTCAATAAGTGGTGTTGGGAAAACTGGACAGATACATGCAAAAATATGAAATTGGGCCACTTTCTTACACCATATACAAAAATTAACTCAAAATGGATTAAAGACTGTAAGACTTGAAACCATAAAACTCGTAGAAGAAAACATAGGCAGTAATCTCTCTGACATTGCTCTTAGCAATATCTTTTTGCATGTGTCTCCTCAGGCAAGGGCAACAAAAGAAAAAAATAAATGAGACTACATCAAACTAAAAAGTTTTGCACAGAGAAGGAAACCATCAACAAAATGAAAAGACAACCTACCAAACAAGAGAAGGTATTCACAAATGATACATTCGATAAGGGATTAATATCCAAAATGTAGAAGGAACTCATGTTACTTAACACCAAAACAACAACAACAACCAAATAATCAAATTAAAAGTGGAAAGAGGACCTGAGTGGACATTTCTCTACAGAGGACATACAGATTGCCAGCACACATATGAAAAGATGCTCCACATCACTAATCATTGGGAATTGCAAATCAAAACCACAATGAGATAGCACCTCAAACCTGTCAGAATGGCAGTCATCAATAAGCCAATAAATAAGTGCTGTGGAGAATGTGGAAAAAAGAGTACCCTCACGCACTGTTGGTGGGATTGCACATTGGTGCAGTCTGTATGGAGGTTCCTCAAAAACTTAAAAATAGAGCTGCTATATGATCTAGCACTTCCACTTCTGGGCATTTATGCAAAGAAATTCAAAACACTAATTTGAAAAGATATATACACCTTTATGTTTATTACAGAATTATTAGTAATAGCCAAGATATGGAAGCAACCTAAATGTCCATCAGGAGGTTAAGGAATAAAAATGTAATGTGTGTGTGCACACGCACAATGGAATATTATTCAGCAATAAAAGAGATGAAATCTTGCCATTTGCAACAACATGGATGGACATAGAAGGTTTTAAGCTAAGTGAAATAGGTCAAACGGAAAGACAAATACCATACGATTTCATTTATATGTGGAGTCTAAAAAACAACAAATGAATAAATAAAACAGAAACAGACCTACAGATATACAGAACATGCTGATATTGCCAAGGGGGAGGAGAGTGGAAAGACTGGAATAAAAATAATGGTGTTCATTGAATAAATAAAGGGGTAGCTCAGTCTTCCTTGGCTAGCCAAAAAATAATAATACTAATAATTAACATCTTGGCTAATTCTCGTAGTGAATGAGTCCCATTAATTTTACTATTTAGTTGTTACACTAAATTATTATACATTTCACATAAAATTAAACACCATTCTGAATTTGCTCCTGACTTGCTACTGTGAAACTGGGATTGTTGGATTTGTATTCGACATTGTTGGTTTTTTCCAGATCTGAAAAATAATTTGGAATTGAAGTTTAATTTTGGTAAATTTTCTATATACTGTTAACTGTAGCACTGAATTTTGTAGAGGAGAGAAATAATTATGTGAAACAAAAATAGCCTTAAACATTATTTATATTTTATGAGTTTGTATAAACCTTATTACTGATGATAGTTTTCCTAATAATTTTGGCCAAAAAGAAGGATAAAAATTCATTTTTAAAAGTCTTTGAGTAATTTATATTAACTGGTTTGAATTAAATGTGAATGAACGTATTCTTGAGAGTCCTGAGAATTAGAGTCAGTCCAAGTTCAGGGTTAAAAAATAAGAAAAAAATGGGTTTCTCTGTTTTGTAAGGAATAAGGTTTACCTAGGGGAAAGTAGAGTTTTTTTCTTTTCATGCTGCATTTAAATCCCTTAGTTACCTGAAAACTGTTTATATGCACTATATAAATGAAGGTATTTGTTAACAATGCATAGCATAAACCAGGTATTGCACAAGATTCTAAAGAACCATTCATTATATCCATCCACTCCACTGATAACCTCAAGGAGCTGAAATTCTATTGCAGAAGTCAGACAGTAATTAAACATAATTAAACAAAATTAGTTGTGATCATTGCTCAACATAGAAAACTACACTGATATAGGGGGTAATAGCAGAACTAGATTAGTGATGAGAAGTTGAAATGAGGGCAAAAGCCTTTTGAGAAGCCAAAAACAGATACCTCATTATCCCTGTACTGAGCCACTTTCAGTTACTAATGAGCTTTCAGGCCCTTGCTTCAAGCCTGTTTACTTTAATTTAGACACAATTCTAACGTGGCTGTGTAGACAAGGGATTAGATTTAGTGGGTTAGAAGGGGACTGGATGGTGGAAGGAAGGATCAGGAGAAAAGAGAAGCTGATACAGCCAAGCCTTCCAATACTAGCAAGGTAATAGCTTAGCACTGGGGCAGGGTGGGAAGGCAAGAGTCTCAAATTGCATTTTTAGTGTGTAAAGATGTCAGTCAGCAGTAGTAGATATAAAGAGTTTTCATGTCTCGTAGCAGTTGATATTTGGAGTAATGGCCCTGAGTCACCAAAAAGAGGTAAACTCATGCTTTCGGCCCTTTAATAAAGCAGAGAAATGAGCAATGAGCATAAGGTCCTCCGCATTTGTGTGTTCCTTGAAGGCAGTGGCCATATTTCATTCATATCTGCATCCTCATAATTTATCTGAATCCAGCCCAAAGCAGTGAGCTGTTCAGTAGATGTTCTCTGATTGTCTTAAAGAGGGTTACTTCTGTAGACAGATCTTCATGGAGATATTAGAATTAAATATGCCTGAAACTAAATGTTCAGGCAAACTGTAAATTTGGCATCCGTGCTTACAATTCTGTAACAGAGAAGAAATGGTTCTGCAGCTTCTGTTCTTTTATCATGTCTCTATTGACATGATCTTTTTAACTATAATAAAACCACAAGTTTTTTTTTAAAAAACCCTGTATACCATCCATTCTGAATGTAGAAGGTATCTCTGAGTACATTAACTATTGTTATGGGTTGAATTATATCCTCAAAAAAGATATGTTGAAGTCCTACTGCCTGAGACTTGTGAGTATGATCTTATTTGGGAATAGAGTCATTGCAGATGTTAGGATGCGGTCATTAGGGTGGGCCCTAATCCAGTATGACAGGTGTCCTTATAAAAAGAGGGAAATTTGGACACAGACACACAGGGAGAACGCCATGTGAAGACAGAAATACACAGACTCAGAAGGAAAACAGCCATGTGAAGATAGAGGCAGAGATTGGAGTTACGCTGCTACAAACCAAGGACTGCTTGGGGCTGCCAGGAGCTGGAAAACTCTGGGAAGGACCCTCCCCTAGTGGCTTTGGAGCGAACATGGCCCTGCCAACACCTTATTTTGGACTTCTGGCCTCCAGAACCGTGATAGAATAAATTTCTGTAATCATAAGCCATCCAGTTTGTGGTATTTTGTTATGGTACCCCTAGGAATGGGTCCATAATATTTATCTGTATGAATCAGAGTTCTAGGAGAAAATATATGATCACTCCAGTGGGGTAACTTAGGGGAGTTTAAAGATGGCACTGTTTACAGAGTGTTGGGCAAGATTAAGAAGAACCTCCAAGGGATGGGGAAGCCTTCCAGGGTTGGCAGCACCAAGTCGAAGAGCTGAGTGAAAGGAAGATTCCTGTAACCCAGCAGAGCCACATTTGCAGCTATGGGTGTAGGAGATGGGCCTCACTGTGGCCCCAGCCACCCTGTGCCCTTGAGAGAGAGACTGGGGGATTCATACTCTGACCTCTTTCTCCTCTTGCCCTCCTATCGCCTGCTGAGCCTCATCAGCCAACCCTGCCAAGAATTTAGCCTCTCAGGATCTAGAGCATGTGGAAAGAGTGGAAAGTACCGCTAGAAGGGGAACTGGGGAATATCCCACACATTTGGGTTTATGCTATTCCAATGTATTTGCTCTCTATGAGAAGGAAAGAGTCTAATGTCTAAAACAGTATTGTGCATCCCACTGGTTCTCATCAAATACTGTGATTGTGGGTAGAGGCTTCCTAGAATTGTTTATATTGGTGTCCAAGATTCAAGGCGGCGGAATTCATTCAAAAGGTTCTTACTTAATACCTACTGTAATGCCAGATACTAGACAGCCCTGCGGATATCACTGAGCAAAACAGACTCTGTCCTTACTCTGATAGAACTTACAGTCTAGCAAGTACCAACTATATTAACAAGGGTTAAAACTTCTGTAGGACTCTACTTTTCTCATAACAGTGTAATTTCAGTGTAACTTTAAATTATTTACTGGATGTCGCTCTTTCCCTGTAGTTTCCCTGTAGACTGCAAGCTTCACAAGGGCAATGATGGGGTCTCATGTTTATTGCCAGTTCCCGACATCTGGTCTGTTGCCTGGCTCCTGGCAGATGTTCACTGAGTGAACTGGTTATTGGATGGATGGATAGACGGATGGACAGACAGACAGATACTTTGTATTTGCCAGAGAGGGAAAACCTTTCCTCAACCCTGTTATGCTCAGTAGTTGGGGCCTACAAATTAAATTGGCATAAAACAGAGCAAGAAAAAAAAAAATTTAATTACATACTTAATGCACCCATGAGAGTTCATAAAGAAATATGACTCAAGAAGGCTGTTAGAATTTGGAGCTTATATACCATCTTAATAGTGGATGGGGATGGGCAGAAGGGCACTTTTGGGAAAACAAAAAGACTTTTTTAGAAGGTGGGGAAAAAGAGCATTTATGGAAAATTAAATGATTTTTTGGAAAGACAAGTGGAGTTTTGGAAGAATAGGTGGGAGATAGGATAGTCTGATGATAGGCTATTTGGGTGTGAACTTCTCACCAGCCAGTAGAGATCAGAGTTGCTCCCCAGAAGGGGGTTTATGACAATCAAGTTCTTTTGGGAGGCTCTGCTTTTAGGCAGATAAAGGATTCAGGAACTCGAATGCTTTCAGCACAAAGTAATTTCTGTGCCTCGGTGGCTTATTGTAGACTCTTTCATTTTACTATTTAGAAATTTCTTAAAATTAGTGGGTGTCTTAAAATATAAAAATTGGACAAATTATAAAGGAATTTTGCTATTTGGAAGGATTATTTAAATGAATCTTTTACTAAGCAAGCACTATAAAACAGAATTGTCTATAATTTATAACTCTCGATTTTAATTTGGGAGAGTTTTGTGTTTTTGTTGAGAGCACTCATTCAATTTTAGAGATCGAAACCAAATATTATGTTGATTTCTTTGGTCAATGTTCTCATAAACTGATTGGTCTATTAGAATATGTACTGAAGTTAAATTAAAACGAGTGTGAATATGAAAGGATTTCTTATGCACTATACTCTTTTTTAACATCTACATCAGCGGTTTAAATGTTGACCAACAATTTGAGGGAATACCTTTACTAATTTTAATGTTAAAACAAAATGTCTGCCACCTAGTGTCAGATTAAGAACTAAAAGGTGTCAGAATGAGCAGATGTGTGATAGACTTTCTTTCCCTGCTCTTAAAGCATTTCTGGTATTAAATTAGGGTTATGACCTCTGTGGGACCTCCAAAGTGCCATTACTAAACAGAAATCAGTGTTCCTTTGATGACCATATAAGGAAAACATTTCTAGGAAAAAATATCGAATCCATGAGCAGCCATGTCATCTAATAGCCTCAGGATGGGGAAATTTAAAGAGAATGAAAAACACCTGACTTCATCATTTTCCCACAGGAAGTTTCTAACATTTCTGCATAAAGATGTAGAATGTGACCCTTAGTGATTGTCATTCCGATTATTGTATCTTTTATTTGAATGAGTAAGTAGAGAATTTAGTTTTTGTACTTGTCAGTAGCATAAAATGCCTCCTCAGTTTAAGAATAATTGAGGAAAGAGAAGGCACTGGTCTGTTTCTCAATATGCAGGTTGACTTTTTGGATTAAAAATTTTCCTTCCTCCTACAGTTTGAGTCTCATAAGGAAGAATTGTGCCAGCAGCCCCTGATTTTTAGGTTTTGCTGGAGTTTTATCAGTCGATAGAAATATGCTGAGCAATAAGAAGACATTTTGTAGCCTTGGTGTATGAATAACTCTCACAAAAACTGCCTTGAGGGTTCACCCATGCTAGGAACTTGTAGAATGTATGAGGAAAATTGCTTTCTCTGGGAGCTGTAAACTCTACATAAATGACTCAAGCAGAAGGGATGGATGAGTTACGGGAAATTCTCAGGAGACTGGGCAAATGCATACTTACTGTCTATGAAAGGGGAAGGTCTCCAGTGTTTGGCAGGAACATTTCTTCATTTGTGTGAGATTTAAGGTGACAGTTTGATGGGGATTAGGAGGTTTCCCAGGATGCAGGACTTTAAGTACTAAAACCAGGAAAGTCCCAGGAAAACCAGGACAGTCCTTTGCCCTTGCTAGATTGCCATGCTCACTGCGGGACATTTAGCATCCCTAGTCCTCATCCACCAGTGGTGGCCCCAAGGCGCTGTGAGAACCCAAACACTCCCATACATTTCCGAATGCCCCCTAGAGGTAGGAACTGTCCCTGGTGAGTCTAGCCCAGGGTGTTGGGGCACCCTGGTCCTATTGGCAAGACAATTGCTGAAGTCAGGTGGATATAGGAAGCAATATTCAGCCTTCAAACAAACACCCAAATGCCACTGATGTCTTTGGTACCAAAATAAGAGAAATAGGAAGAGGTGGCAATGCTAATCAAAAATCCAATGTGTGGCAAAAATGAAGAAATGGATTCTCTGTATAAACTTTCAGTTAAGTTCTTATTCATTTTTGGCTCTTATTCACAAGTAATTACTGATTCTCACAGTATTTTCAAATTAATTTATATAGTCATACAAGGTGTCCAATATTTCGATAATCTGGATGGGTTGGAGATAATCGACTTCCGTCCCACTCCCCTTCCTGTCTCCTCTGAATCAGAGAATCAGTTCCTAATGAAAGTGCACCCTTCAGAAAGGATGAAACAGAAGAAAGATGAACAGTCTCTGACGTAGGAAGATATAGGATAATAGCAGTAAGCGTTAGGGCAGAATATGTTTTTTAAAATCCTTGACTAATTAACAGGGCTGGTGTATAGAACTTAAGTGCGTGTTCTTGTTATCTGTAAGGAATATAGATACTAAGCACAATTTTATTGATTAAAAAAAGCCCTGCCTGGTTCTGTTATTTAAGGGGATTTAAAGAGATTATATTGGATAACCTTGGATTAAAACATGTTTTCTTTACATTCCAAAATTGTTGAATGTATTCTTTATTTAACCTGATTGATCCTCATCTTCTCCCTTTAAACATAAGCTTGTTCACAGAAATACAGCCAGAAGTCATGTTGTCATGACAACAGTTACACACAGGAAGGAAGGACTCTTTCAAATGGCCAGTGACTGGGTTTTTAATTGCTGATTTATAGTGATAGCAAAATTAAATAGGAATGTAGAATTTGTAATTATATGTTATTTTGGCTCTATATTTTCACTTCTGTTACTGAGATGTAATTTTTGAATATGTGTTATGAGATATAATTTTTAGTTAATACACACAATTCCATCTCATCTATTTTCTATCTTGTCAATGATATTCTCAAAACATGGATTTTCGTGCTTAAACCCTTTGGTAGCATTTTGTTGCTATAAAATGAATTCCAAACTCATGAATGTGGTTGTGAAGCCCTGTGATAAGTAGCTTCCACCTCCCATTCACCTTTCTCTCAAAAGCATCAGATGCGAATCCCACACATGCACGATCCTTGACGCTAGTCTTTAGGACCCGAAGGAGATGGGTGTCTCACACTGGAAACTATAATACTAAGAAAGTTGACCTAAATAATTTACTTCTAAAGGAAGATGAAAGTACAGGGAGGAACAGGTTAATTTTAAAAATGAATGATTAAGAAAAGTTTCATGAAAGAAATAACCCTTAAAGAATGACCCAAATTTTGGTTTGGGGGCAATAGAGAAGAGGTTCCAGTCGAGGGAAACAACATAAGCAAAGGCACAGGGATGCAGAAATGTACGGTATGTTGTGAAACCAGTGAGTATCCATTTGGCCTGGATTGGAATGGGCACAAGGGGGTGAGATGTCAGAGAGAGTGGAAACCATTGAAGAGGGCGTCGAAATGCACTGCCATTCTAAGGGAAGTCTGTTTTATACAGAAAGGGGGATAAGAAATGGTTGAAATGGGTGTTTTCTGGGAATTACTAGCTGTAGTATGACTAAAGGAAGCAATGTCGTCACAATAACTGATTATGAACCTTTTTCAAATCTAAATGAGGTTTGAGAGCGTGGACTGATGTACCACTACGGAGGTTTGAAAGCAGGGTGTGAATATGAGAGCACTGTACTGTTCTGGGTCCAGTTCCTGAAAGAGATCATTTTGTATATTGACTAACATGTATTTACAAGTGTTCTGGTGTGGGACAGCCTGCCTTGAATCCCGGCTCTGCTGTTACTCGGTCTGAGACCATGAGTCTGCTACTATCTCTATGCATCATCTATAAAATGGGGATAACAACAACCTTAAAAGTTCTCATAAGGAGAAAACAAATCTACATATGTAAAGTGCTTAGAACAGTGCCTGGCACATGGTAAACTCCCGAGTAAACATTAATGTGGATGCTGATGTTGCTGAAATGTGAAACATTGCTGAGTATTTGGCACTTTTTTATAGTTTTAAGTAGTCTCGTGAGAGTAAGTTATCTGATTCTGTTCCTCACCAAACATCTCAATTTGCCCTTCTAAAAACACTTGTTTCTAGTTAATTTGATGGGTAGTTGTTGACTTTCTGTTATATGCTGAGCACTGCACTCAGTGCTAGGGATACAAAGATGAAAATGCAAGGGTCTTGTTATAAAGGAACATACATACCTTTAATAGGTGGCAGTTGGTCCATACAAAAGAGTACAGGAAAAATAGTCCATACGTGACACAGAAAGAGAATAGAGGTAGGCCTGAGGATTATCGAATAGTACATAATCTCTAAATTGTTAATACCAAGGTCATTTTGATTTTAAAAGCACCTCCCTGGTTGCTTACATCATATATTTGTGCATCTCTATTGATAAATTATATCCGGTTTTTCCAACTAAATCTTATTATTTTAAATCATAGCTTCAGAATGAGTTGTAGTAGAAATTTTTTTTAGTCTAGTTTTAAGAACTGGACTTGAATTTCTGAAGAGCGGCATTAATCCTAAAGAAGTTTTAAAATGAGAGCAACAGAAGGTTTTGAATACTTCAAAATTGTTGGCAATTCCTGACCTAGAATTTTAATATTTAATCTTGAACTTCTTTTATATCCTTTTAGTCAAAAGGCCACATTATATTTTCAGGACCTTCCAATGTGAGGCTCCCAAGAAATATTTACAGAAAGTATCCCTGTTGAACTCTGGCTCACTGGAAGCCTCTAGAACAGTGCTGTCCATCAGAAATACAATGCGAGCCCCATATGTAATATTAAATAGTCTAGTAGCCACATTAAAATAAGTTTTAAAAAACAGGTAAGATTAATTTTGATCATTTATGTAACATAATAATTGAAATATCATTTTGACATAATCCATATAAAATTATTAATAAAACATTTTATATTCTTTTATTGTACTTTTCCAAATCCAGCATGTGTGTTACACAGATAGCACACCCACATTCAGACCAGCCACACTTCATGTATTAGACCCCATGTGACTAATGGCCATGCCATATTGGACTATAGAATTTAGGACTTTTCAGAGCCCTGGGCCACTTTAGTAATCTAAACAATGTCTGTTATCTTTGATGATTTTTTATTAGTGTTTTTATTGTTAAGGAAGATACGTAAATGTAAGAAAGTGAGTTTGTTTTGGACCTCAGTTACAGACAGTGGAGTTAATCATATGCCACACTTCATGATATATTTTCATCACTGGTCCTTATAAAACACCTCTCTTCTTTTGCATGCTTACTTATTTACTTTTTATTCATTTACTTCACTCGTATTCTCTCCACCATGGGCAACCATTCTAATGTATCTAAAGTATAACATTTTGTTCAAAGGTGTACTTGCAATATGCGCTGTTGTGCGTGTGTGTGCTCTTAATTTATTTAAAGGGTGTTTTTTTCCCCATGTGCTGTGCTTTTTTTATGTATTCGTGAGGCTGTGTGTACATCTGATGTATTGTTTCTAACTGCTATATGGTGCTCCGTAGTGTGAATCCAATACATTTTACCTTTCCCTTCATAGAATGCTGGGCTCCCAGAGGGCCTCCATTTCCCCCACACTTCAAATAATCCCTCAGGGAACACTCTTGCACCTCTCCACTAATGGAACTTTGTGAGAAGGTATGTGGAATATATACAGGATTACCAAGTCATAGGATATATATCATTTACCTGTCTTTTTTAAAAAAAATTATCTTATTTTTATTGATGGATGCACTTTTACATAATTTTTTTAAGTGTTTTCACTGTTTGTCGAATCAGATCTTTTTGATTGGTAGGGCAAATCAATTTACAGATTTTTTTTAGGAGTAGCTAACCGATTCTATTCTCATAGATATGTTTCTCAAATAGACTGAGTGTCCATGAAAGAGGTCAGGCTTTTCCAGGATGACCAGTTGGAATCTGGGCAAAGTGCAAGTATAGCCTTTATTTGAAATAAGAAAACTTGTAATTCTTACTCTATCAGCAGAGCATAATATATTTTTTAAATGAATTAGTCATTGAAGCAGAAAGTAGAAAAACAAAGTTATCACCCTTAAAGAAAAGAAACTCAGAGGAAATTTACACTGAAAATGCACTCTTACTTTTAAAAGTAATGTATACTGTTTTTTGCTCCCGAGGGAATAAAAAAAAAAAAATCACAGTATTTTCTTTCACTCAACTCCTTTCCACTCCTGGCTCCACAGTTAGGTACTTCCCACTGTAATATTTTCTAAAGGGAGGGATAAATACCCTCAGTTCATTCATCAAAGCATATCTGTGCCACAGGAAGACACACAAAGTTTGTTCTCCAAGGAAGGAAGCACAAACAACTGTCTAGAGCAAAGTTTTCCGCATAGTCATACACTTGTCTCCACTGATGCCTGCCTGTTTTGTCTGCAACAGGAAGACTTTGACACAGCATCTGAATCATTTGCCCCCAAAGAATGTTCTTCTGTGTCCGCTTCAGAGATCTAAGGCTCTTCTTTGTGTGCTGAGCAGAGTCTTTCCTCAAAGGCCTTGAGGTTAGAGTAATTTCTTTCAGAGAGAAAGGAAAGGGAAGAGCCGAGGAGGAGATTGCTTAGAACATACCAGAATTCAAGAACAGATAAACCATCGTTTACAAATGGACTCTAAAAACCGAGAGATCTAGAAAGAAAGAAATGGAGCTAACCAAGAACAAAAATTTTGTGTGAATCAGAGTTTTCACATGTAAGAGGCTTAAATTTTGCTATGGAAGGGAAAAAACAAAACAAAACTATTTCTGTAGCATAATAAATTTGGACTCTTTCCCAGACACCCTGCAGATAAGAAATCTTTAACGCTTCAAGAACATTTTTCTTTTAGAATAATTAGAGCATATTGGCTGGAATTCAAGGTCTAGAGGGTTAACCAGTAAAACTAGCAGTGATTCTAGTTCCTTTTTGGATGTGATAGC